>NC_137675.1:78274083-78281583 GCF_963989245.1 Nansenia antarctica
CTGGAGTCAGGTGAGGGAAACCTCATTTAACTCCAATCGAATCAAATAAAATATAATCAGACCAAATCAAACACGAGTCAATGTTCTCTCTTTCTGGAGACTCTGTTGTCAGTGGTGGGTAGGTATATTTCATTCTGATTGGTTGGGGAGACTGAGACTGGGAGAGAATGAAAGATGAATGTCTGATTAGGGGGCGGCTGTGGCGCAGGAGGTAGAGGAGCCGCCGTCTAATGATCACAAGGTTGGCAGATCGGCGGTCCGAGCCCCGGCTGGCCACATGTCGAAGTGTCCTTGGGCAAGACACTGAACCCCAAAATTGCTCCCAGTGAGCGGGCCACATTGGTGTGTGAATGTGTGTGTGAATGGGTGAATGAGAGGCCGTTGTAAAGCTCTTTGGAGCAGCAAAAAAGGCGCTATATAAGTGCAGTCCATTTACCATTTACCAAATATTGGCAGGCTGACTCAATGGGAAATGATTCAATGCTTCGGTTCAACTCCACAGCAAGTACGGTATGTTGTCAATTCACATTTGGAATGACTAAATGACCCTAACCCTAAGGACCTGTCTCCCACCTTTACTGTAGTTGGCGCTGGCTCCTCTGTCCAGCAGCAGCTTGGTGACGTCGTAGTGGGCTGCGTGCACGGCACACATGAGAGGGGTCCACTCCTCATGGCCCAGCCTGGTCTCCACGTCCACACCTGCCACAGGGGAAGGTCAAAGGTTAGGCTAAACCACACAATTCAATTGTAAATGTCTTTTATTATGATAAAACCCCTTGAGATGTATCATCTCGTTTTCGAGGGGGTCCTAACATAATACATAATAATGTACATGTACAGTACACATTACATAATAACAGCAGAAATAATAAAGAGACACAATAAGTCAGTCACAACATGTTAAGCTGTCCTCTATACATACTATACTTCAAACTATGCTTAATTGACTACTTGAAGACATGTTTTTATCCCGATATTCCCTTACAACCCTGTGAAGGCCTAGTTGAAGAGGACGTTGCTAAAACGTACCGTTGTCCAACAGCCGCTGAACAAGCTGGACGTCTCCTGATGAAACGGCCCTTTCCAAGTTAGAGACACTGTCCTCTGCATCTGGAACAACTGCATCTGTGATCTGAACATATAGATGCTTGTATTAGAAATGCATGCTGTGAATCATCGGGTCTAGCGGGGACGGGGACGGTCGGGTCTAACAGGGAGAAGGGGTCAGGGGTCGGGTATAGGGGGGAGAAGGGGTCAGGGGTCGGGTATAGCGGGGAGAAGGGGTCGGGGGTTCTAGCGGGGAATTGTCCGCAGTGGTAAATGTTAATGAATGTTTCAAAATACCTCATTATTAGGGTTAGAGGTGCACTGAGCCCACCTCGCAGCCAACTAAACATCAACCTGGCCAGGGCCGCTTTAAGGGGGGGCTAGCTGGGGCGGTGGCACAGGGCCTCGCGCTTTGGAGGGCCTCGCGTGAGGCAGGGTAAAAAATAAAAATAAATACATTATTTATTTATTTATTTTTTGGTACCCTGGCTGGCGAGGCCCTTCAAAGCGCCAGGCAAGGGACCATATTATTATTTTTGCCTTTAATACATTTCTAAATGTTCACACATGTGATAATCATAGTCAATCATACATCTACAATCTAGCATACCTGTAGGACAGGGAGATTCTTAGCAACAGAAAAAAGTAATTTCCCCCTATGACACCTTACGTGAAACGTGAAAATAATTTTTGGGCGCGCGTTGACACTTGTTGTGCATAGTGACTGCTTAGTGCAACGGACAAAATGCAGAGGGAACGAGGCCGAGGAAGAAAATGTTAATCGGGTGCTGAAAAAAGAAATACAAATAAAAGAAAGGAAGGCTTCAGGGCCTCGCTTAGAGGTTCGTTCGAAACATTTCTAAAAACAAGTGAGGCTCCCGTTAGCACCGAAGAAGCTAACGTTACTGCTAGTACTAGCAATGCTAGTAGTAGCACGGCACAGCCCCCCCTTAGAGGCAAAGATGATGTCTCTGAGGTGGAGGAGGACAACTGCTACACCGGCAGCAGCGGGGCTGCCCAGCCCCAGGTGATGATGGTCAGGAGTGGCGAAGTAGAGAATACGGAGGCGGAAGATGGAGCTACTCAGAGCAGCAGCAGCAGGGCTGAGAGTGATGGAAAGCAAGACGAGCCTACGGTGTTAGATGTCATGTATGATGATCCTGGTAATTGGCCGGTACATATGGACTCTACAGTTACAGAAGTGATCATTAGAAGAGGTCCTCCAAAGATGAAACCTGGATTTAGTTATCCTAAAAATAATGAGAACAGGAACTTTAGTGAAACTTTATTTCTCCGAAAACTACCAAATGGGGAAAAAATAGAAAGAAAGTGGCTTGTGTACTCTCAAAAACGGGACATGTCTTTTTGCTTTTGCTGTAAGCTTTTCAACATAAAGGATAGGCCTACATGGTGGTGAGTAACATCTCTATTCATGTCAATAATGGCTTGTGCGTATTTAATGTTGGGTATGATGACTGCTTTATCCTAAATCCTAATCCTTTACGAGTATAAAAGGTTTGAAATGAAACAAACATGGTTGTAAACTATCTAAATAAGTAGATATGCTATTGTCTATCAGCACAGCATGTGAGCGCATTTCTTGCAATATATCGGTGCGTGCGTGTCGCGCGGTTATAAGTAAGTACGTTTTTATTTTTTTATTTTTTATAACAGTAGCCTACATCATTATAAAAGGCCTCGCAAATCTGACTTCGCACAGGGCCTCGCATATCTCCCAAGCGGCCCTGAACCTGGCACCTGGTAGCTGGCTAGACAGCTAGCTAACTCGTGCAACCTGACCACATGCATAATAATAAGAGAAACAATAAAGCGACAAGTGTATTTATCACCTCATTGTTCGGGGTCCTTTTCATATGTGAATATCCGATGTCCCACTCGGGTCTAGCGGGGAGAAGGGGTCGGGGGTCGGGTCTAGGGGGGAGAAGGGGTCGGGGGTCGGGTCTAGGGGGGAGAAGGGGTCGGGGGTCGGGTCTAGGGGGGAGAAGGGGTCGGGGGCCGGGTCTAGGGGGGAGAAGGGGTCGGGTCTAGGGTGGAGAAGGGGTCGGGGGTCGGGTCTAGGGTGGAGAAGGGGTCGGGGGCCGGGTCTAGGGGGGAGAAGGGGTCGGGTCTAGGGGGGAGAAGGGGTCGGGTCTAGGGTGGAGAAGGGGTCGGGGGTCGGGTCTAGGGGGGAGAAGGGGTCGGGTCTAGGGGGGAGAAGGGGTCGGGGGTCGGGTCTAGGGGGGAGAAGGGGCCGGGGGTCGCGTCTAGGGGGGAGAAGGGGCCGGGGGTCGGGTCTAGGGGGGAGAAGGGGTCGGGGGTCGCGTCTAGGGGGGAGAAGGGGCCGGGGGTCGGGTCTAGGGGGGAGAAGGGGTCGGGGGTCGGGTCTAGGGGGGAGAAGGGGTCGGGGGTCGCGTCTAGGGGGGAGAAGGGGCCGGGGGTCGGGTCTAGGGGGGAGAAGGGGTCGGGTCTAGGGGGGAGAAGGGGTCGGGGGTCGGGTCTAGGGGAGCTAGTGGGGAGAGTTGGGGGGTTTCGGGGCTTTCGGGGCTTTCGGGAAAAAAAGGGGGGGGGGGGGCATACCTGTCAACCCTCCCGTTTGGGATTCTCCCGTATTTTACCTTTCTTTCCCGCTGTGCTCCCGTTTAAATATTTTCCCGTAAATCTCCCGTATTTTTCACCTATAATATAATATAATTGAACACTTAATTGTTAGACAATCGTTATATCCATGTCGGAGTTGACTTGTTTCCTCTCGTTTCTTGGGCTGCGTTGGTAATCTTGCTCTGAGAGCGCTGGAACGCACACTAGGTGCAACGTCATAAAGGGACCAAGTAATTTGATTGGACAAGAGGCATTCCATGAGTGGTGATCAGATTTTCAGAGCGTATTTACGAACGCAATCTCGGTTATCTCCGTTTTGAAATGATCGCTGGTAGCATTGCGCTGCTCTTTTCCCATTGACATCATGGTGTCAAGTCATGTATAAATAAATGTGCTGAATTGATATGCCCTTTTGTGTTTTCATGTATATATATGCAGGGATGTTCAACGTATTTTACTTTCAACCAGGTATCTGATTCTGATCACCTGTAGTCACTTCATAGGAATCATAGGAACTAGTTAACCCAATTCTTGTTGCACGCCCGGGGGCGTGCGGGGGATATCCCTTCTTTTCAAATCCCAATGTTGACAGGTATGGGGGGGGGGTCGCGGGTATTTGTCGGCAGCGGTTCATGTTAATGAATGTTTCAAAAGACATCATTATTATTATCATCAGACATCATTATCAGGGTGCACTGAGCCGACCTCGCCATGCATCTCTGCAGCCAACTAACCTGTCAATCAACCTGGCACATGGTAGCTAGCTAACCCGCTCCCGGCTCGTGCAACAACCTGACAACCTGACCACATGCAAGATAATAAGAGAAAGACACGTGTATGTATGAATCACCTGTTTCACATGTGACAATCCGACGTCCCAGTCGTCCTGGCTGCTCCCGTCGCTCTCGTCTCCCCCGGGGAAGGCGTCGGCAAAATGGAGGTCACCCTGGGCGGCGGCGTGGTCCACCTGCTGAGACATCTTGTTCGACATGGTGTTGGCCTGCAAACCTGACTAATACACGAAGACAAACCCGCAACTTCTAACCCTCAACTTTTAGTTTTGACCCGCAACTTTTGGCCAACTTTTTGTGGTAAATAATGTTCCGCCCTACGCGCATTTCTTGGTAGATTCAGATGTGACTGACTGCGTCTGCTGGAGGGAGATGGTGAACTCTGACCTCGCTGCACCAATCAATGCTTGACGG
Source organism: Nansenia antarctica (assembly GCF_963989245.1). NCBI lineage: Eukaryota > Metazoa > Chordata > Actinopteri > Argentiniformes > Microstomatidae > Nansenia > Nansenia antarctica. The sequence goes on from NC_137675.1 coordinate 78,278,934, forward strand.
TAAGTAAGCTAAAGTAGTAATAATAATAATAATAATAATAATAATAATAATAATAATAATAATAATAATGCATTTTATTTGTATTGCACTATTCATTCAAAATAATTAACAACCTAAAAACATAAGTTAAAAATATAATAAGTTAAAAAAAAAATGTTAAAAAACGAACAAAATAAATCACAAGAATTTAGTGCACACCTTAGGGTAGTTGTACCCTAAAGAAAGCCATATTGAACACGTCCCACATTATAATATAAATGCTTTTTATTTGCCATGATGCAATAGACTTCAAACAATCAAACAATCAGTTGTTGGGATGTGGTATTTTTTGTTGTTGCTCCAGGCACAGACAGTGGAGTCGGCGCCCCTGGAGCAATTAGCGGTTAAGTGCCTTGCTCAAAGGCGGGGATCGAACCAGCAACCTTACGATTGCTAGCCGGCCAACCTGGGCATATGGATAGATGATGAACTGTCATTTAATCTATCCATATGCCCATATGCCCAACTCAGCATGTCAGAAGCCTTAAACACACGTTGAAAAACGGCTTTTGACATGCTGAGGTGGGGCCCTAGTAGGGGGTGCTACTAGGACCAACTGTCCATAGCCTACACAATGTGCCAGTCAGTGGACACCACTGTTAACCCTGGGAGCTTAAAGGGTGACCGTGGCAACGGCAGCATCACAGCAGCAGGGGGCGCTCATGTTGTAGTGGCGATGGCCGGCGATGGAATGTCGTCGGTTGGGAGATGGAATGGTGGTGGCAGCCAGTGGTGATGTCTCGGTGGGCGGTGACCTATCGGTGGGAAGTGACCTATCGGTGGGGAGTGACCTATCAGTGGGCGGTGACCTATCGTGGGAAGTGACCTATCGATTGGAAGTGACCTATCGGTGGGCGGTGATCTATTGGTGGGACCTATCGTCTCTTCACGACACTGGCTCCCCGCGGGTGGAATGAGCTTCCCATGGCTGTCAGAACTGCAGAGTCACTACCCATCTTCCGTCGTAGACTGAAGACCTCCATCTCTTCAGGTTACACCTTAACTGCTCCTCCTGAGACATCTACTGCCCCCCAGCACTGCGTCTCCTGAAGACACCTGCTTGTCCCCTCTACTGTGCCCCCTAAAAACAAAAACAAAATTGTACTGTTTCTCTGTTTCTCCAGTGTCTAATATATATATATATATAAAAATAAAAAAAAGGCTAGGTTTAGAAGAAGGTGATAGAAGAAGGTTTTTCCTTCTATCAATGGCCCCGGGCCTGAGCTGGATTACTCTTCCTGCTACGACTGGTGGATTGATGATTCACTTGCTTAGTCAAATGTATTGATTGTAAGTTGCTTTGGAATAAAGCGTCTGCTAAATGCCAAACATGTAAATGTAAATGTCTTCCTGGTCCATCATCCCCCAGCCGCGTCCAGTCTTCTCCCAGTGAAGATCTGCCTGAAGACGCCCAACAAAGTCTTCAATCTCACAGAGCTCTTCTTCGTATCTATACTTCCATCTTCGTCTATAGTCTGTGGTGACGTTCCCACTCAATCAATCATCACTTGAATGCCCACAGCCTATTTGAGTATTGTTACTGACCATGTGCATCCCTTCATGGCCACAATGTACCCATCTTCTAATGGCTGCTTCCAGCATGATAATGTACCATGTCACAAAGCAAAAGTCGAGGGTTAACTGGTGAAGGCGAGCTTGAAGAGGTGGGTTTTGAGGGCCTGTTTAAATGTTGGCAGGGTGTTGGCCTGTCTGATGTGGTTGAGGAGGGCGTTCCAGAGGGACGGGGCTGCGGCTGAAAAGGCCCCATCACCCCAGGTCCGGAGCTTAATAATGTATTATTATTATTATTATTATTATTATTATTATTATATGCCTAAATGGCTTGTAACTGGGATCCAGAGAATCAATCACACTATGCATCATTGTCACTGATGGGGAGGCTGTGTCTCAGGAGGTAGAGCCGCCGTCTAATGATTGCATGGTTGGCAGATCGGCGGTTCGAGCCCCGGCTGGTTACATGTTGAAGTGTCCTTGGGCAAGACACTGAACCCCAAATTGCTCTCAGTGAGCGGGCCGGCGCCTTGCAAGGTAGCTAACCGCCATTGGTGTGTGAATGTGTGGGTGAATGAGAGGCTGTTGTAAAGCGCTTTGGAGCAGCAAAAAAAGGCACTATATAAGTGCAGTCCATTTACCATTTACTGGATTCAACAACATCTGCACCAAACCAACCCCCTTTGGTTCTCTCAGCGGGCTGGGTCTGCTTGTGCGTGAACATATAACAGTAATGACATGTCTGGTTTGATGACAATAAACACACTCCTGGAGCTTGGAGTCAACAGGCCTAGTGGACAAGGCTGTTGGTGACAATAAAAACCCATCAGTGGCTGGGCACCACACCTAGTCAGCTCATTGTCTGATTCAATGATCCATGTGATGGCAGGAAGATCATCTTCAATGTGCAATATATCTGTTGGCTGCTCTATGTGCTTGATTTGCAACTGAAACACTCACTCAGTGGCTGAAAGGGAACACCCAATTGACTTCATGTGACTGTGTCTATTTCATAAGAAAGTCGGTCAATTGGATTAGACTTTTGTCGCGCGTGCGTACACACACACACACACACACACTCACTCACACAAGGCAAGGC
>NC_137675.1:78286583-78371583 GCF_963989245.1 Nansenia antarctica
TCTCTCTCTCTCTCTCTCTCTCTCTCTCTCTCTCTCTCTCTCTCTCTCTCTCTCTCTCTAAACGGGTGTAAAAGTCGACCTTTGCAAGGGACAGATGCCCGCAGGGTGATGAATGACGAGTGGGTTGGGGGGGAAAAGAAAGAAAGAAAGAATGTTCTAAAGAACATTAAAGGTCTGCTGGGAATTTGAACTTTACCGTTCGATGAAACAGGTTGGTATGGTCACCTCTCTCTCTCTCTCTCTCTCTCTTGTTCATTCTCTCGCTCTCTCAATCCCTCATGCTGTCACCGTTTTCTCCCCCGTTTCCTCTCTCCTCTTTTACCCCTTTCCCACCCTCTCTCTCTCTCTTGCCTACACACTATCTCTTCTACTTACTCATTCCTTTCAACAGTACATTGCTAATTCCCTTGCCAATTATGCACCCTCAAGAACACTAAGATCATCTATCGCAGGTTTATTAGAGGTTCCCAGCAACAGTCAGAAGAAGATCGGGAGCGCAGCCTTTGCCAACTATGCCCCAAAGCTTTGGAACACATTACCTTTAGAGATCAGGGAAGCCAGCTCACTAAATATTTTTAAAAGAAAGCTAAAAACGCACTTCTTCAATATAGCCTTCAACTAGCTTATCTGCACCTGCCCACTGCTCATTTGCCAGCTATTGCACTTTAAATATTTTACTGTCCTGGATACTAGATTTCAGGGGTAACCAGGCCCGCCGAGATCCAAGTTAGGCTTAAGGAAGGGACAGTAGGTCCTGGATACTAGATTTCAGGGGTAACCAGGCCCGCCGAGATCCAAGTTAGGCTTAAGGAAGGGACAGTAGGTCCTGGAAACACGGGTCAGTCAGTCAGACTGACTGGCTGAGGCGGCGCTCTCTTCGAAATGCCGCAGTGCTGTGTCCCTTGTTGTATGAATAGATCCGAGTCTAAAAAAACGATTGAACTGTCATTCTACCGCTTTCCTTGTGATGATAAAGAAAAGAGGAAATGGCTGCAGTTGATAAGGTAAGTTACAAGTGATGTAATGAAAAATGTATTGGCGCCAGTGGATACTAACCTAGCTATGGAGGTCAGAACTACCGTTTCTTGCTAGCTATGAATAAACCCAAATCTTCGTGTTTCGGTTGTCAGGCCGTTTTTCTGTGCGGTCCAGCTAAATCTTAGCTAGCTAGCTATATTTTCATCCTTGGCTTGTCTGACCAACAACCATTATATTGTTTTATTTTCTATACATAGCGTTTGAGCATTGTTGGAGGGAGCCTGAGATGTAATAATGACTGCTTCACTATAATTGAAACGTGTGCACAATGACTAATCAATGGTGATCCATTTATTTTATTTTTTACAGGCGTGAAAACTTCACCCCAATCTGCAACTCAAGGGTGTGCAGTTGGCATTTTCCCAATGGCAAAGCTGCTGGGCCATCACGATTCACATGGAACGAGGGGAAGACCTTACAATTCCCTGACCACCGCAGCCACCCTAAACGGAAGAAACTAATGGTCCTTACCAGTGGTGTTGAGGAGGAAAGAACAGATTAACACAATGATGACAATGCAACTGCACAGACCCCTTGTACTTCAAACAGTCTTGTGGTGCTTGAGGTACAGAATTACATGCTGAAAGAAGAGAATGAAAAATTTAAAACACTGTTGGAGAAACAGAAGCTAACCTTTTCCTTCAGTCAAATTTCCTCCAATCCTGACAAAGTCAAACATTTCTCTGGATTGCCAGATGCTGCCACCATCCTGTTTTTGGAAGCGCTTATTTCTAAATTTGAGCTACAATATCATTCTGATTGGACTGTCCAAATTATGCCCCTAGTTGATCAATTGCTCCTGACCCTAATGAAGCTAAAACTTAATTGCGGACACATAGACCTTGCAACAAGGTTTAATTGTAGCACAGCCACAGTGACCAACATCTTTAACACCATCATTGGTGTGCTTTATGACATTTTGTACGTCGGTCTGCTTGAGAACAACATCCCCTCCACAGCAAAAAATCAAACATCACTGCCAGACTGCTTCCGCCCCTTTCCAAACTGTAGGATAGTGCTCGACTGCACAGAGGTTGCTGTCTCTAACACAGAGAGGCTTGACACACAGAGTCATTTGTACAGCCAGTATAAAGGACGGACCACACTGAAGGCTCTAGTTGGTGTGGCTCCCAATGGAGTATTTACCTTCACCAGTGACCTGTACGGTGGGAGTGCCTCAGACAAGGCAATAACAGCTGACTGTGGACTTCTCCAACATCTACAACCAGGTGATATGGTCATGGCAGACAAGGACTTTACAATTCGGGACATTTTGCCAGAGGGAGTTTCACTGAACATCCCGTCTTTCCTTGTCAATGGACAGTTCACACAGGAGGAAGTGAAAAATAACAAGCTAATCTCAAGTGCTAGGATACACGTTGAGCGTTCCATTCAGAGGCTGAAATTGTTTAGCATTTTGCACAACATCCCATACCAATTCAGAAAAAGTATAAACAAGATACTTAAAGTATGTGTGTGTCTTACAAATTTGCAAACACCCATTCTCCGTGAAATTGAATGAATTTACTGAATAAAAAAAGTGTTATTCTTCTTTATATCCCAGAAACATTTATTTACATATACATTAAAATATAAAATACATATAAAATATTTACATTTTAAAAACATTCATGCCTTTCTCTCACCTGATGTCAGACTACAAACTCTTGTACAACTCCTGGAACTCCCCCGCCTCTTCTGACGCTCACACTGCTGAACACTGATTTGATGCTGAGATTTAATTTAAATTGAACACGGTTTAGAATTGAAGGCTTTCACTCTAACAGTGTTTTTTTGTGTGTAGTGGCTTTCTTACACCGGGAAGAGACAGAATTGTGGAGCGGAAACGGAACCGTGAGCCACAACCAAGAATCGGAACCTCACGATTTCCTTCACCCTCATTGGTCAGAAATCAGGCGGCGAAGAAAGCGACAAAGGCCGCGTTCGTAAAATCGCTCTGGAAATCTGATCAGCATTCATGGAATGCCTCTAGTCCAATTAAATTACCTGGTCCCTTAATGACGTTAAACCCAGTGTGCGCTCCGGCGCTCTCAGAGCGATTTTACGAACGCAACCAAAGCATTTGAAGAAGAAATCTGTTTGGCAGGACCATTGTCTTTCTAGCGAGTTGACTGCTCGGTTTGCAAGCGCCTGTACAGCCAACTAAACTTGCGAAGTTTTAAATAGTTAAGAATTCATGTTAATGTATTATTTTACATCACTCCTGCCTCTACTTAGCAAGCCAAGTCACCGAATCATCCAATAACACGCTTTCTGTCTGTGTCGTACAGACACCATGCAGTCTCGTGGTCGGCGGTTTGGTTGGACAGGACTTCCCTCTACCTTCGACCTGTGGTCAGAAACGGAGACACTCTCCCAGGCCATTCGGGCCCCATCAGCAGAGGAGGAGCCGGAGCCAGATAACGTTCTATTTGGTAGAATGAAAGGCAATGTCGTTGGCCTGCGGTACTATACTTGCATGGTGGGTATTACACACAAATAACATTTTAATGTGAGACGCATGACTGTTATCCCAGTGAGTTGAAGCCCAAAGAGTAGCTCAGGAGGTAACTCGCCATGGCAGAGTAGTTGACCGTGATGGATTTGATCATCTAATCTCCGTTAGTGTTGTGATGTTACTGGTGTGCTAATGGTTGGGTTGCAGCTACTGTGGGGGCTTGAATCAACAACCTTGTGGTTACACGGCGAGTGGACTACTTGAGGGGGCAGTGGAAAGATGTCTTTGCAAGGTGGTGTGTGTTAGCTGTGTGTGTCTGTGTCTGTGTCTGTGTCTGTGTGCATGCAGGTGAACAGAGGGGAGATGGTCTCTCTGGTACGACAACCAAACAACCAAGACGACCGCAATGCCGTCATGGTGGCCAACGTGTATGGCGGCCAGGTGGGACACATTAAACGTGAGCTGGCTGCAGCCATGGCTCACGTCATGGACAACAACCTGGCCAGAGTGGAGGGGTGAGTCAAGTGGATCATTCTAGAAAGGGAACGATGAGCAAAGCTATGGCAGGGTGTTGTGAATGTGTGTGTGTGTGTGATTTTAGGGTGTTCCTGTCAGAGGTGAATAATATGCTCACCGTGCCGGTGTTGCTGTCTTTCTGGGGGAGAGAAGAAAACAAGGACGCTGTAGTGAAGAAGCTCGGAGCCCACGGCTTTTCTTTTTTTACAGGTACACACACACACACACACACTGGGGGAGGACATTAGTCACCAGTCACACACACACTTCTAACACATAGGGTAGCTACTATGGGCCACAGTTAACTTTGTGCTTGTGTGTGTTTCCATCCCAGGGAAAGGGATCATGGTTCCAGGTTCCAACGCTCGTGGTTCCCGCGCTCCATCCAAGAAGTCCATCCCACTGGCACTGACAGCTGAGGAGGTAACATACAGTAGAAAACCTATCATGTATAGTAACACAGACATGTCAATCAATCAAATGTATTTGTATAGCAGTGCAATGTAGCTCTTTGAACGGCAAATTCATGGAAAAAAAAGTAGATGGAGTTGAATTGTAAAAACGTTGTTGACAACTAACTAGCACGCAAGACGGGCAGAGCGGAAGTGTCTGGGTAACATGTACTCTATACTAATACATCATCTCTTCCTTAAGCTGGAGAACGCGTTTGATCGTCTTTTTGAGAACTTGGAGGAGGATAAGAATGGAGAGAAAGAAGCAGCAGAGGTCAGAACTCAGCTCATCTGAATTTGCTGATACGATTTCTTCTTGTCTGTCCATCGTCTTAAAGACGTGTGTGTGTGTGTGTGTGTGTGTGTGTGTGTGTGTGTGTGTGTGTGTGTGTGTGTCTCTGTTTCTCTGCAGGCTGTATGTACTCCCCTCATGTCCCACCAGAAGCAGGCTCTGAGCTGGATGTGTGTGTGTGAGAACAGTTCGGTGCTGCCTCCGTTCTGGGAAGAGAGAGGGGCACTCTTCTACAATACTCTCACTTACTCCTCCGTCAGAGAGCGACCCCAAAGGTCCCGTGGGGGAATTCTAGCTGATGATATGGGACTGGTGAGACCACCCAACACACACAAACACAAACACACTCAAGTCAATATACTCACCAAATACATACACTTCATTCACACAAACAGACACACACCAGTGTTTCCCACAGGATTTTGTGAGACAGTGCCGGGTGGACCACGTATACACAAAATATATTTTTATGTATAAGTCTAACAGAATTGTCGATGGGGGGGTACGCTAGCGGAGAACATTTTCGACGAATGAGGGCCTTGCCGCAAACCTGCTCGAACAATTTCCGCAAACAGCGCTGAAAAATCTGCAGAAGAAGAAGAAAATAACAGAGCTAAAAATGCTTTCGGTTCGTCATGACACTGTTGCAGGACAGATTAGTCTATGGCGTCCGCCACAGTCTCTTCTCTGTATGGGAAACAATGCACAAACATCCTAATCATGATTTTGTTGTGTTTCAGGGGAAAACTTTGACCACCATCGCTCTGATCCTCACCAATTTCCACCAAGGGAAACCGCTGCCCCTTGAGAAGTGTGTAAGTGAGAAGTATCTAAGTTGGTTGGTCAGGTTAGGTCCACGCTGTGTTCTCAAGTGTGATATATGATGTGTGTGTATATATCTCTGTAGGAGCAGCCCTCTCCTGACTCAAAGTCCTCTACTAGCACTGGGAAGAACTCAAAATCTAAAGGTGATGACAGAGAAAGAGTGTGTGTGTGCGTGCGTGCGTGCGTGCGTGCGTGCGTGCGGGCGTGCGTGAGTGTGCCTTGGCCTATTGGACATGACAGCTAATAGTGTGTGTACTATGTGTCTGACTGCCCTCTCCCTCTCTCCCTCCGTCCCTCCCAGGGAAAAGTGGAGAGGGGTATCACATAGAAGAGCCAGCTGAGGTGGTGAAGGAGGTGGTGCCACCCCAAAAAGATAAAGAGGCCACCCTACCAAACAGTGTGGAGGACCCAGCAGCCACAGCCACTCTCATCATCTGTCCTATGTCTGTACTCAGCAACTGGCTGGTGAGCACACGCACACACACAGCCACTGTCACGTCTGTACGCTCACTCTCACATACATCAACTGGTTTTAGTGGTCTGTCACAGTGTGTGTTGAATCCCTCTGTGTGCAGGACCAGTTTGAGCAGCACGTGCGAGGAGACATGAAGTTGAACGTCTATCTGTACTACGGCCCAGAGCGCAAAAGAGACCCGAGCTTCCTGTCCAAACAGGATGTGGTCCTCTCTACGTACAACGTGCTGTCTGCAGACTATGGGGTGGGTGGGTGAGGGAGTGTGAATGACTGACACCTCTCTGATGTGCACCTGTCAGAGGTTGACGTGTCTTTTGTAGTGCGGGTGAGATTAAACCATTGACAGGTTGTTGGTCAAAACCTAAAACTGACCCTAATCTCAACCAAACCCTTAACCTTAACCACATGTTAACCAACTCAGAAATGCAATGTTAGTTTGCTGGTCAGGCGTGTCCCCTTTAGTTTTCACCTCATAGGGCCGGATTCACAGACTAAATCACGCTTTCAATGTAACATCTCTATTAAAGATGCTTAGTCCAGGATTAGGCATAATCTGGAGTGCTTTAGTATACCATCTCTATCTCAAGTATACCATCTCTATCTCAACCTCCCCTTCTCTCCCTCTCTCCCTCTCTGGCTCCCAGGCCAGTGGCAGTGGCAGTGGCAGTGGCAGTGGCAGTGGCAGTGGCAGTAGGAGTCCCCTCCATGCAGTCAACTGGCTGAGGGTGGTTCTCGACGAGGGACACGTGATCTGCAACCCCAATGCTCAGCAGAGCCGAGCGGTCCTAGAGCTGCGATCAAACCGCCGCTGGATATTGTCAGGTACACACAAACACACATACTCTCTCTCTCTCTCTCCCTCCCTCCACTGTATACTGTCATGTTTTGGTAGTATGGTTCCTTATTCTGTGTGTCTGTGTGTTTGTGTCCAGGCACCCCTATCCAGAACAGTCTGAAGGACCTGTGGATGCTGCTGGCGTTCCTGCGTCTGAAGCCGTTTGACGTGAAGGAATGGTGGAACAGGGTCATCCAGAGACCCGTCACCGAGGGAGACAGGACCGGTCTACAGTGAGTGGCCATTCACCAACATTCCCACTTAGAATAAAGGCTCCCTGAAGCAGCTCACGGTGATCTAAACAAACAAAATTAACCTTTTTGTTTACTGTTCTTTTTATACTGCTATGGCCCTTGAAATTGACTTTTAAGATGTCCATACCATTATGGAATGAAAATAGCCACACACAGACATGTACATTGGGTCTGTAAATATTTGCTGTGTGTGTGTAGGAACCTGCAGGCCTTGGTTAAATGTGTGACGCTGCGGCGTACCAAGGCCAGCAAAGTGGGTGGGCGCCCCCTGGTGTCTCTCCCAGAGAAGACTGTGTGTGTCCAACATGTGACGCTCACAGACACAGAGAGAGAGGAATATGAGCTTGCCCGCACGGAGGGACGGACCACCATCAGCAGGTACTTAGCCGCAAGTGGGTGTGGGGGTGTGTGTGAGGGATTTGTGCAGCTGAGTAACTGTGTGTCTACATTTTTTTCTTTTTCTTATATACGTACTGTATGTTCACTGAGTTTTCCATGTAGAGTTGTTTCACAGTGGGTGTGTGTGTACCTAGGTATGTAGCAGATGGGAGTGTTCTCAGGAATTACGCTGATGTCTTAGCCATATTGGTGAGGCTCCGGCAGTTCTGCTGCCACCGTGACCTGCTGGGCAAGATCACCATAGACTTAGGTAACACACATACACACATATACCATGACTAGAACATTCTAATTTATTTTCGTATTGAAATGGAATGTTGTCTCTGAACGTTTGGTGCCCTACATTAAGATCCTCTCTCCCTCTCCCTGCAGGTGAGCCTGCGACTCCAGCTGAGTTGAGGGAGCGTCTGATGGAGAAGCTGAGGCTGGTGTTGGCCAGTGGCTCTGACGAGGAGTGTTCTGTCTGTCTGGACTCTGTCCGCCTGCCCGTCATCACACACTGCGCCCACGTGTACTGTCGACCCTGCATCGCTCAGGTCCTCAGGAGCGAACAGGTACGCTGCCTGCCTGTTCTGGACAATAAGGGTTATGACTGTGAAATGAATTGCGTCTTGAAACACACAACTCTCTTTCTCCATTGTCCCACTCTCTCCCTTTCCCCTCCCCCCCATATATCGGTCTCCCTCTCTTTTCCCCCTCTTTCTCTCTTCCCCTCAATCCCCTTCTCTGTTTCTCTCACTCTTTCTCCCCCCACCCCTCCCCTGGCTCTCTAGGAACAGGCACTTTGTCCTCTGTGTCGGGGTCAGATTAAGGCCAGTGATTTGGTGGAGTTCCCACAGGAGGTAGAGGAGGAGGAGAACATACACTCACAGACTGGGAGGACCAGCTCAAAGGTAACACACGCACACACACACACACACACACACACTTTAAAGGCACATTCCACTTAATGTATATAAACTTCTGGTCCACTGGAATTGTGATACAGTGAATTATAAGCGAAATAATCTGTCTGTAAACAATTGTTGGAAAAATTACTTGCAAAAAGTAGAAGTCCTAACCGACTTGCCAAAACTATAGTTTGTTAACATGACATCTGTGGAGTGGTTAAATAATGAGTTCTAATGACTTACACTTCCGACTTCAACTGTAACTGCCGTACTTGCCATACTGTACCTATCATGTTTTGCACTACATCACTATTTGCTTCTGGTTAGATGCTAAACTGCATTTTGGTGTGTGTGTGTGTGTGTGTGTGTGTGTGTGTGTGCGTGTGTGTGTGTGTGTGTGTGTGTGTGTGTGTGTGTGTGTGTGTGTGTGTGTGTGTGTGTGTGTGTGTGTGTGTGTGTGTGTGTGTGTGTGCGCGCGCGTGTGCGTGTGCGTGTGCGTGTGTGTGTGCAGGTTGAGGCTCTGATGGAGAATCTGCTCAGGTTGCGTAGTGAGGATAGCAGCATAAAGAGTCTTGTGGTCTCTCAGTTCACACGCTTCCTCACTCTGCTGGAGGCCCCACTCAGGTAACACACACTCTGCTGATCCGGTTTGAGCCAGATGTTGTTGGTGTCGGAACTGTATTCACTGGTCCTCTGTGGCTCAGTTGGTAGAGCATGGCACTAACAACGCTTAGGTTGTCGGTTTCCCGCTGAGACCATAATATGGTACATATTATGTACTGAAAGATGTACAGTATGCACTCACTGTAAGTTGCTTTGGATAAAGGTGTCAGCTAAATGTCATATGCTGTATATTCATAGCTAGGGATGTAACGAGGCATCGTGTGACTATTCAAATTGGTGAGATGAAGAATTAATTGCGATACTCTTTTTAAACAGCAGAGGGTGTAATCTACTTTTTACCTCGCTTTTTGTTATATAAAGAAAAGGAAATAATGCATTTGTTGCATAGTTTGTGTTTTGCAGATATACCCTACCTCATAAATAAAAAGGGATTCTTTAAGGAAAACTGTATTTTGTAGTTTCTGTAATTTTTCAGTCATAATTTGTCTGCATTCTCATTTTGTAAAAAAAAAAAAAGAAAAAAAGATTGTATTGAATCGTGAGTTGAGTGTATCGTTACATCCCTAATCATAGCTATTTTTCTTTTATTGTTACATCTGTATTCAGTTTCTTTCGCTCTCTCTCTTTCCATCCATCTCTCCTGTAGGGAGGCAGGTTTTATCTTTGTGCGTCTGGACGGCACCATGACTCAGAAGAGGCGGACCCAGGTCATCCAGGAGTTCCAGAGCCCCGCTCCTGACGGCCCCACGATCATGCTGCTGTCACTCAAAGCTGGCGGGGTGGGACTCAACCTGACAGCCGCCTCCCGTGTTTTCCTCATGGATCCAGTGAGTGTCAGCTGTGGCCTGCCTGTGACAGATACACACATGTGACAGGAGCTGGTACTTTATTTTTTTGTGTGTGTGTTTTGGTCATTTTTCAGTTTTTTTTACAGATTTATAAAAATAGTTGAAAATATGCTTATTTGAATATTCGTACACCTCAAACCAAATAGCGGAGGAAATCACCCTGAACCAAAACAAACAGACTGTGCTCCATCGCGCAGCTAACAACAAAGAACATTGCTATGTAACTTATTTAACATAAGCATATTTAGCACATCACAACATGCTGATTGAACATGGACTACACATAAACTAGATGATCACACAGTCCTTGCTTTTGAACAGTCCTAAAACGTAAACAAGACATGTATCACCAACACTCACCAAGTACAAAGCAGGGGGGTATTCCATCAAAGTCGCTAAAGGAAAATCCAGGCTTATTTTTGATAACTCTTGCGAGACCAGAATAAGCCTGTTTTCTTCCTTTAGCGTCGTTGATGGAATACCCCCCAGAACGGAAGACGATACTGTGAATCAAAAACAAGCGGAGTTCGCTGACAAATAAGTATTTTGTGATCCTAAAACTGTTGTTTGTTATATTGAGTGAGCTCTTCAATACTTAAACTTTCATAATACATCATTTCCGCAACTATGGCATTATGGACCACACGCACACACTGTACATTAACCCCACACTGTGTTCCCCAGGCGTGGAACCCTGCAGCAGAGGACCAGTGTGTGGATCGCTGTCACCGCCTGGGCCAGAAGAGAGACGTCTTCATCACCAAGGTCAGGAGTCAGACAGGCTGAGGGTTATTGGTTATGCAGTCTCGGGTAATTTACTGCTGCCCTGACATCACATGATATCATTCCACTCACTCTGCCATTAGGTCAGTCTATCTGTGTGTTACTGTATGTGACAGCATCTGGTGAAAGTGGGAACAAGTCGGCAACTGACCAAAATGTTCAGATGTTCATTGATTTTCACGTTGAATTTTATTTACAGTTTTCGGAATAAAAGTCATTCATAAAGTAGAACATTGAGGATTCAGCAGACATTCTGTGTGCCTGTTAAGATCTGTGTGTGTGTGTGTGTGTGTAGTTCATCGTGAAGGACTCTGTGGAGGAGAACATGGTGAAGATTCAGAGGCAGAAGCAGGATCTGGTGGACAAGGCTTTCGGCTCCAAGAACCCCACCGACAAGAAGGCGTCACGCATTAATGAAATAAAAGCCCTCATGGAGCTGTAGACGTCCCTACGTACACACACACACACACACACACACACACACACACACACACACACAGTAAGAAGGAAAGTGCATGCTGGTGGGGAAGTACTTCCACTCTTTGAAAAAGTGTTTCCCATCTGCCACTGGTTACCGACAGATTTCTCACATTCATGGTGTTGAATACTTATTTCCCCCACTGTAATTTCTACCTTGTTCTCAGGGGGGGGGGGGGTAGTTTAGTTTGAGTAGAAGGACTAGTCTAGTTTGTACATCGTACTTGTTTTGAAGTTTAGTTTTGATACTGTTTGTTGTGGAATGTTCTCTCAGCACATATGTCCATCGTTACATTCCCACTCACCACACTGCCCTTGGTTAACAAGTCTCATGATACATATTTTTTTGGGGGGCATTTAACAGATCCATTTAACTTATCCAAAGCAACTTTTCTTTTTTGGGATTGATGTGTGGTTTCATGTATGTGGGAATAAATGTTTTAGGTGACAAACCAGAATGAATAAGTGGTTTATTTTAAACACAGGATAAGTCATGCAAATTACGTTCACAACTTACATCTGGAAGGAGAACATAGGAAAAGTATTGTTATACAGCAGTAGTAGTAGGGCACACTTAGTTTTTTGGTTACTGAAACCATTAGAACTCAATTCTACTTAAACAAACGAAACAGAGGCACAGAACTGAGTTGAAACAGAAGGCTTCACTTCACCAGTCCTCTCAGGTCTTATAAAGGGACGGAGGTTATCGATAAGGTCACAACTACAAATAGGTGTAAGGCATGCAGGGATGGAAGTTAAGCTAGCCTGTTAGCCCCCAGGTTAGTATTTATCAGGTCTGGCTAGTGAACAACTATCCCAGCAAACCAATTAAAATGTTTGTCTTCTCATTGCAAAAGAATAGCTAGGTCATAACCCAACAGTCACAATTTTATGTAGCTGTATATGGGAAATAATAATTGTGTAGATGCACAATTGAATTGAAATATTGTACATGTATTCACTTCAAAAACTTTAGCTTTGGCAGGGTTTAGACTGTGGGCTAATAGAACATCAGCCAGGCCAGTAGAAATTGCAGCTAGCCAGTCGCCAAAATCCTTAAGTTCCATTCCTGGGGAGACCCCTCCACACTGAGGCTGAGGTGTGTCATCATGAGGAAGAAAGTTGGTGTGTTCCAATTCCCTCACTCACTCACTAAGACCTCACTGTTTCCACCTTGTGGGTTTACAAGCATTGAATTAGTCATCCCAGGGCACGCCGCACACATAAGTGTGATACAGAGGCTAGGTAAATAAAAACTGGCAAACAGTTCTGCCTAGCCCTCTGTTAGGCTAATCGGAGTTCCCTTTATCTTGAATACACCCTAACCTCTCAGAGCTAAGGGGAAGTCGACAGGAGCAGAGTGACTGAGTTAGAGGTTTGGAACACCGAGGGCACAGAGGGAGGCTGGTGGGATTGGCAGCAGCAGGTAAAGTTATCCTTAGGCCAAATCCCAAAAAGTCTTTCCTTGCTTCCTCGCCTCCTTCTCAAAACGGTCTGAAGCCGCCCCGCCCCCCAGGAGTTTGTCTTCCAATAGGTGTAGAGAGGACACAAGGAATCAAGGACAAACTTTTCAGATTCAACCTTTAAGGTGATTGGCATCAGTAAGTGAGGTGAGGTTTTTGTAAACTGAACATCGGTAAGGCAGTTGGTCACACTACAGAGAGGAAGTGATGAAACAGGACAGGACGTGGCGAAAACAAACTCAAGGGCTGAGACTGGATTTCTACCATGGGTTTCACTTACGAAACCTTCCTCCTTTTTAACAAGCAAAATCACAGAACTTAACATGCATGAGTAAACAGAGACGGGGAGAACACTGGGCTTTACATTATGACTTATTACACAGCTCATCACATTTTTGTGTGACAGGTTAAGTTAGTTAAATACTTTAAATTAACAGACACAGTTCCTTCCTCCCCTCTAAGAGTACAACTACCCTATGTTTGCCACTATTAGGCTTTGTGGAGTGAGTTAGAGCTGGAGTGAGACTAACACTGAAGTCCCAGTGAGTTGGTGTCAGTAGGTAGGAGTTCTGCACTGAGTGGGTGAGTGAGCTGCATAGCTGCATTAGACTGGACTACACACTGGAGGAACTAGAGGAACTAGTCAGTCTAGAACAGAAACAAACTCTTTTCCCCCTCTTTCCTTTGTAAGGACTGGACAATTCTATGCTCGTGGTGGACAGATGCTAACCAAAGCTCATTAGAAGGCTGGTCGGAGAGCCAGAACTATTTCTGTCACACCTTTCTGATTTCATCAGATCTGCAAACACGGCAGAGATAAGGGGAGAAGGATAAGAGTTGTTTCTGGACCAGGGTCATTCGCGCACACACCCACAAGACAAAAAAAAAGACTTTTTTTGACCAGCATCACATTGACAGCCCAACTAGGTCAAAACCATAACCCAATTTTAACCTCTTCAGAAATTCAACATGGCTTTGCTGGTCAGTTTGCTGGTTTCCCACCCCCCCAACAGAAACAGACTCCAACAGGAAACAGAGAGTGAGGCCCAGGATGCACTTTGGCGTTTTAATTCGTCATTCTCCACCACGAGCTCTTCCGATTGGTCGAGTGGCAGTTTGAGCTGGCCTGTGATTGGTGGCCCCCTCTGTCCGCCCATCGCCCCCCCCCCACCCCACGGCCCCTACTTGAGGAAGGAGTCGAGTTTGCTTTGGATGTGGTCGAAAGAGTCGTCGCCCATGTAATCGGCCTGACCCGCTTCCCATCGCTGCTTCCTCTCCTCAGACGAGACCTGGGGGGCTGCGGGAGGGGGGGGCGCCTGGTGGATATCACGCACACCGTGACCACAGATCTCACTCTATTGGAGAGGAGAGAGAGGAAAAACACAGAGGATTAGACAGAATAACTCCAGAGTGGACACACGGACACACTCTCTCTCTCTCCCTTTCTTACCTCAATAGATGAGATATCAGACACACACACACACACACACACACACACACACACTGACCCCCTAGGTGAGATATCACACACACACACACACACACACACACACTGACCACCTAGGTGAGATACCACACACACACACACACACACACACACACACACACTGACCACCTATGTGAGATATCACACACACAGACACACACACACTGACACCCTAGGTGAGATATCACACACACACACTGACCCCCTAGATGAAATATCAGACACACACACACACACACACTGACCCCCTAGGTGAGATATCAGACACACACACACACACACACACTGACCCCCTAGGTGAGATATCAGACACACACACACACACACACACACTGACCCCCTAGGTGAGATATCAGACACACACACACACACACACTGACCCCCTAGGTGAGATATCAGACACACACACACACACACTGACCCCCTAGGTGAGATATCAGACACACACACACACACACACACACACTGACCCCCTAGGTGAAATATCAGACACACACACACTGACCCCTCCAGTGACCAGTCACACTGAACCCCTCCACCAATCTTTATCTTCTTTCATCCCCCTTTTTGTGTCCTGGGTATATGTACAGATTCTACCAGGAGTGTTTGTGGTGTAAAAGTTATTGACCTTTAACCTTTGAACTGAAATGTGATTGACAGTGTGTCAGAGTCAAATACACAGAATACTGAACTTTGTAACCAGGAGACTGAGACTTAGAGTATCTATTTAGTTCTTGCAAGAAGGAGCGATTGTCCGGCCTGTGTTTTTGTCTCTCTCCCCTGTGCCTGAAGGAGTTCCAAGGTAAACTTATCATAACGTTTCCTTTTCTCTCCCACCCCTCCCTCCTCCTCTCTCCCACCCCTCCTTCCTCCTCCTCTCTCCCACCCCTCCCTCCTCCTCTCTCCCACCCCTCCCTCCTCCTCCTCTCTCCCACCCCTCCCTCCTCCTCCTCTCTCCCACCCCTCCCTCCTCCTCTCTCCCACCCCTCCCTCCTCCTCTCTCCCACCCCTCCCTCCTCCTCCTCTCTCCCACCCCTCCCTCCTCCTCCTCTCTCCCACCCCTCCCTCCTCCTCTCTCCCACCCCTCCCTCCTCCTCTCTCCCACCCCTCCCTCCTTCTCTCTCCTCCCTCCCCCAGGATGACTTGCTGACCCGTCTCCCCCCTGTCCCCCTCAATCCCTTCCCCTCCACCCTCCCAGCCGCAGCGGCCTTGTACACACTCCCCCCGAAGCCCTGTGAGGGGACAGCAGAGCATCAGGAACGATAGACACACTATGTTTATTTAACCCTGCACCCGAAGGCTTCTGAAAGAATACGTTTAGTACACCATTCCCTAAAGTCTACTGTCATTAAATGAACTAGGAATAGTCATTCCAGCTAGGAGTTGTCATTTAGGAATTCTGTTCTGGAGGATCGTTTTCGAGGGTCGTTTTGTCTAGCTATACTGGCTAAATAAGTAAGCTAGAACGTCGCAAAAGGAGGTAGCGGAGGCAGAAACCCCATGTGAAAAAACAACACTAAAGCATAATGAAAATACATGCAGAGGTTTCTATATGTTTTTGGGGGTTGTTTATGGTCATTCTAAAGATGTATTTAGCTTTTGGCCTGTAATGGTTAGGATTGGGACAGATAAATTGATTTGGGATAAGTGGTTGGGGGCAACTTTCTACCAGGAGTGCCTTGACATGGCAGCTGTAAAGATGTCTAGAGTCAGAGTGGTTGTTGGGGAGGAAGTGGGAGCCCAACAAATCTCGCACTTTAATTGATATGTCAATAATCACTGATTTTTGTTGTTGTTGAAAAAACAAACAAAAAAAACAAACGTTTTTTTAACTATCTGTGATTAGCTGTGAGATGGTTATCCTTTGGCTTTTTCAGCACATTTTGGAAATGTATGTATGTATTGTAATGTGAATACTGCCGATATTGTGGAAAAACACCAATAAAAAGAGTCCAAAAAAAATAAATAGAAGAGTGAATTGTTTAGATGTATCAATGTGTATCACACAGACCTATGTAGCAGAGGATAGAAGAACAGAGAAGAGGGATATCCTTATATCAGCATGTTTTAAAAAAAAAATAAGCATACAGAGAATACAGTTTTAAAGCTAATGTGTCTATAACAAAAAGGTTGCAAACAGAGACCGATTTATAAAAATTAAAAAAAAAAGTATATGTAGCCTAACCTCTCCCCCACCCACAAAAACTTCACAAACAAGAAAGACAGTGGAAAAAAAACATCTTCATGGTACATATTAAAATGTTTACAGTTAGTGCTACAGATAAATATTAGGTAGTCAAAGGAGCAGAAACAAAATAGAAGAAAAAAAAAAAAAAACATAACCAACAGCCAGCTTCACAGAGGTATACCCTGGAACTGCAATTTTTCTATGGTCATATTTTGAAAACATTTGCTGTAGACCCATGCAGTGTGTATTTAATTATCTTCCAGCTTGCTAAAATTAGGACATTTCTGATCCAAGCCTCGTGGGATGGAGGAGAGAATGACTTCCAACAAAGTAATATCAGTCGTCTAGCTAACAGGGTTAGGAAGGCCACAAGGTCCACTTTCATTCTTGGCAGGACCACTGTATTAGGTACAGTGGTCCTGCCAATAGAGCTGTAGATGGAACTGGGTCAAAGGGCACCCTGGGTCAAAGGGCACCCGAAGTACCTCCGTTAATGTGTCAAACATACTGGACCAGTAGTTCTGAAGAGATGGGCAAGACCAACACATGTTAATCAACGAGGCAGGACTTTGTCGACACCTATCACATTTTACATTGAATGAAACCATGTTTGGCACATACAGATGAAGAGTGGACCCAGAGAAGTATATCATCCCATAAGTCGTCTGTAATGTCTTCACCTATATCCTGTTCCCAGGATGTTTTAATAGCTAACAATGAGGAACTCTGAAGGGAGAACATTCTCATATCCACACGAGGTGACACCTTCTGATGTAGGCGGTGGTAGTAAAAACAGCATCAATGGAGGGGTGTACGGACTGAGAGTGTTTAATGTGTGTGTGTGTGTGTGTGTGTGTGTGTGTGTGTGTGAGAGAGAGAGAGAATAAAGGCCTATGTAGGTTACATGGGGTTGAGTACTCCATGTGAAGGATAGACAGTGCCTTCAGTAAGTATTCAACCCCCTGGACTTCTTCCACATGTTGTTGTGTTCCAAGCTGACTGTCACGACCCTGGCTCATGGATCGAGACAAGAAGGGGAGACCACGCCCTCCATACTGGCCTGCACTATTGATAGCATTCTGTTGACCGACCATGCTATGGTTAGATTAGATATGACTCCATATCGAGAGACCATGAGGTCACGAGTGTGGCGCTTTAACTCATCGCTGCTACGGGACGTTGGTTTTAGGGAGGAGCTTAGGGCACAGATCAATCTATACTTGGAGACCAATGTCCCTACAGCTCCCTCCGCCATAGTGGCATGGGAGGCCATGAAGGCTTTTCTCAGGGGATTCATTATTCAGTACTCCTCTCATAAAAAAAAGGCTTCCACTGCTAAACTTCTAGATTTAGAAAGGGAAATTAAGAATATAGAGGATAAATTAAAAAGGAATATATCTGACGTACTTTGTAAAAAACTGACTCATCTTAAGTATGAATATAATACTATAATATCTAAGAAAACAGAGTTTCTTCTGTTTAGAGCTAGGCAGACTATTTTTGAATCTGGGGACAAGGCGGGAAAATTCTTGGCTAGATACATTAAACAGAAAGAGTCTAAATCTATTATAGCATCAGTGAGGGATGCAGAAGGGACATTGGCAACTGAACCTAGTAAGATAAATGACATCTTCAAAGACTTGTATATAACCTCTATACGTCTGAAAGCACTGCCACGGATGACGAGATAGTATCCTTCCTTGATAATTTGAACCTCCCTAAACTGAGTGGTGCACAACAAGAGGAGTTAGAGTCACCTATTAGTTCACAGGAGATTATTGAAGCAATCAAGGCCCTACCAGCAGGCAAACCGCCTGGCCATGACGGCTTTACAGCTGAATTTTTCAAATGTTATGCTGAAGATCTCCTGCCATTGTTTGAAAAGATGCTTACGGAGGCATTTGAAAGTGGTAGGCTACCTCAGTCTCTAAATCAAGCAATTATTACACTTATATTGAAAAAAGAGAAGGATCCGACTGATTGCAAAAGCTATCGTCCGATAAGTTTGATCTCAGTCGATTGTCGACTACTATCTAAAATACTTTGATTGATTGATTGAAAACTTTATTAGAAGATTTGCAGAAGTAGGTACATGAAAGTACATAATACATACAAGGTCAACTAAAAGGATAAAAACCCAAGAAAGCCACTGGCTTATTTCAATTGGGGTCCTTGATTCTCAATTCATCGTTACATGTAAGACAGACAAAAAAAAAAAAAACTAGTACTATCTACAAGATAATACAGACAAATAACTATTACTATCTACAAGATAAACATACATCCATCATGGGAAGAACAATACAACAAAACATAAGGTATGTACAGTGGGTAGTTCGGGTCTTTTAATCTGATTTTTGATTTAGAGGGTCCAGTTACGGATTGCAGCCTCCTGTAAATGTTTTTTAGAGTGAGAGTGGTTTTGAAGGTGGGCAGTGTTTTGCACTCCTTTAAGATTATAGGAAGGGCGTTCCACATTTTTACTGCATAGTTTGCAAACGAGTTTAACCCCTTGTTTGTGGTGCAGCGCGGTTGAACGTGGTTTGTGGAGCTTCCTCTGGTGTTGTATGTGTGGACGTTGTTCACTTTTTGGAAGTATGTTGACAGGTACTTGGGTGTCTTTGTGGTGTAGCGTATCTTGAAGATCAGGCCCAGTGCAAGCTGCTGCACTCTGTCAACTACTCGTAGCCAATCAAGGCTCAAAAAATGAGCAGCGGTTAGATGTGTCCTAGGGTTGAGGCCTAGCAGAAGCCTAACCAGTTTATTTTGGGCTGTCTGGAGTCTTGTTTTATGGGCCTTTGTGGTTCTATAGTACCATGATGTTACGGCATAGTCGAAGTGACATTGAATGAGAGCTCCTGATAGGGTCCTCAGTGTGTTTTTACTGACAAGTGAGGATATCCTGTACAAGAATCTAGTTCTATGGTTCACTTTTTTGATTACTTTTGCTGCCATTTTATCTCCGGAAAGATTTGCCTCTAAGATGGAGCCCAGGTATGTAATATCCTCTTTTCTTGTGATATTAATGTTACCCACTTTTATTTTAAAATGTTCAGCCTTTCTGAGTTTAGATGGGGATCCGTATAGGATGGTTTCAGTTTTACCTAGGTGTATTGATAGTTTATTGTCAGCTAGCCAGATGCAGATTCTACTCAGTTCAGTGCTTAGCGCTTTTTCCACCTGCAATATGTCCCTGTCAGAGACCAGCAGAGCCGAGTCATCCGCGAACAGGAACAAATTGCAATCACATGCTGATGACATGTCATTCACATATATTAGGAACAGTAAAGGTCCCAATATGCTTCCTTGTGGAACGCCGCAGGTCACTGGGAGGGGGGGGGACAGTGTTCCGTTCACACTAACCACCTGTTCCCTCCCCTCTAAGTAGGATTGCATCCA
Source organism: Nansenia antarctica (assembly GCF_963989245.1). Classification (NCBI taxonomy): domain Eukaryota; kingdom Metazoa; phylum Chordata; class Actinopteri; order Argentiniformes; family Microstomatidae; genus Nansenia; species Nansenia antarctica. The sequence continues at coordinate 78,306,286 of NC_137675.1, forward strand.
GCTCACCGATGTTCTATCGAACCCAATTGCTTTCAGTTTATCTAACAATATGTGGTGATCTACTGTGTCGAAGGCCTTCTGGAGGTCCAGCATGACCATGCCGCAGTACTTGCCCGAGTCCACCTCATGGTTGATGTGGTCGTTCAAATAGAGAAGGCATGTGTCAGTGGAATGGGATGTTCTGAATCCTGATTGAAATTCATACATCAGATTTTTTTCGGTAAGGTACCTATCAACCTGTTCATAAACTATTTTTTCCATAAGTTTCGAGATGGAATTAAGAATAGAAACAGGTCGGTAGTTGCCTGGGTCTAATTTGCTTCCTTTTTTATACAGTGGGGTTACCCTTGCTATTTTAAAGTCAAGGGGGACGTGTCCCTGTTTGATGGAGAGGTTTATTATGTGGGTGATGATTGGGGTAATGGAGGCAGCTGAGTCTTTTAGAAATCTGGCTGGAATATTGTCATGGCCCGTGGCCTTTTCTGAGTGTAGAGCGCCCAGCTTTTTAAACACCTCATCGTTTGACACCATGGAGAGTTTAAAATCATCTTTGCGTACACCCAGTTTATTGTAGAACGCACGGATGTGCTCTACACCATAACGCCCTGAGTGGGGTGGTAGATTGTTAACTAATTTAGTGGCTATGGTTGTAAAGAAAGTGTTTAAGCACTTAGCCACATCCAGCTTGTCTGTAAGGAGAGAATCTCCAGATTTTATGCTGATGTTTGTAGACCTGGTTTTGAGTTTTTGACTGCAACCTAGTTGGTTATTAAGTAGCTTCCAAAGGTCACGTGGTTTGTTTAAGTTTTCTTCGATTTTGTTATCGAGGTATTCTTTCTTAGCAGATTTGGTCATGGTAATTACCTGATTGCATAGTTTGTTGCATTGTTTTTTAATTTTCTCAAAGTGGGTTTTGTGATCTTCGTTTAAGTGTTTCACTAATTTTGATTTGCATTTTTGAACTTCAGAGCATTTTAGGTCTCTGACTTTCATAGCATTTAGAATGTCCGAATTCATCCATGGTTCCGATCGGGCTTTAACCCTGGTGGTTCTCATGGGGGCTATACTGTCAATAATATTTAGGAATTTGGTTTTGAAACCTAGCCATGCCTCTTCAACCTGTGTGCATTTTAGTTCATCTAACCAGTCTTGATTCTCCAGTTTATGGTTTAATTTACTTGCTAATAGATGAGATAAAACACTTGGGTCACTTATCCATCCGGACCCAGTGGGCTTTATTAGACGTAGAAATTATTCTGATAATGTGAGGCGCCTTATAAATATTATGTGGTTTATGCGAATTCTAACAATCCAACAGCGGCCATCTCGCTCGACGCTATGAAAGCGTTTGATATTATATAGAGTTTCAGGGTGTAACTGGCCTTCTTATTTGAAATTCTCAAAAACGGAAATGAAATATTCAATTTCTACTGTGTATTTAGTCACATTACAGTAATTTGGTCATATCTATGTTCATTTTTTAACATCTCACAGGTCTCAGCTTTCACCAGGTACCAAATTTAGCAAATTTGACCATGTCGTTTTTGGAGATATGAAGCAGTTAATCAGACCGGTCTAATTAGACCGGGAACACCAAGGATGGGGGGGCAAACATGAACACAACCGGAGGGTTAATACGACTACATAATAATTATTTAATGACATTTTTATAATTACTGAAAAAGTATTTGGGATTTATCAAAAAACACATCCCAACATATACAGTACCATTTGGTATATGATAACAGGATAGAATGGAGTCTCGCCAGCCAATGAGGGGGCTCTTCACGAGTGCTTCGCCAACCAATCAGGTAGCGGTATTGCCCTACCTTCCCCTACCATCCCCTACCATCCCCTACCATCCTAGGTTCAGCAAATCCGCCAACAGTAAGTCAACATCCTCCCGCTCCATCCCCACAGCCAGCCTGTCCTCGAGCGGTAAATGGGGTATGGGGAAGGCAGGGCAATACCGCTACCTGATTGGTTGGCGAAAAACATGTTTATTGACTGGGCAACACAGTGTAAATACAGAGTTCAAGTTTAAACAACTCCTAAAGTTCTGACATGTATTTGTGGGTATACAATGTGACAAATTGAATGTTAACAAGCTGGTTATTATCAGAATAAACAGCCTGGTCTCACACATCACACATAGAGATTACAGGGACAGTCTAACCCTAACCCTAACCTTAACCCTAACCCTAACCACACTGTGTTGCCCAGTCAATAAACATGTTTTTCGCCAACCAATCAGGTAGCGGTATTGCCCTGCCTTCCCCATACCATCCTAGGTTTCGCAAATTCGCGAGCGGGACAGAGGATTCTGCTCTGACTAGTCGCCTAGCAACGGCCCCTCAACAAGCCACGGAGTCACGTTCAGTTCACGTTCAAACCAACTTCCAACCGTCGTTCATTCAGGTGGGTTAAACAAAATGTAAACGCCATAATACTGTTGGTTCAAATGTCATATATTAATGAACAAGTTCATGTCATGTTCTGTCAGTACAAACATGTTCTAATTAAATGTTATTTTAGTGAAAAACCGGACCTAACGTCACTCGCGATTGTGAAGCTAACTGTAACAAGCTAGTTAGCGAATGTTAAAGGGTACAACAGCTAGTTTAATGTCAACCATGTCTCTATTCTCAATCATTTCTGTAATAATTTGTGTGTGAGTAAGTTATATGTGTGTGCAAGCATGTTTTTTATATTGTCAATCGTCTCACTTGTAATAGGTGAGCTGTAACACAAATATGCCAGTGAGAAAAAGTTTCTCACACACACACACACACACACACATACACACACACACACACACACACACACACACACACATACACACACATACATACACACATAGTTGGTATGTTTAAAGTGTTGTTTTGTAGCTTGTTCTTGGTGCTTGTAACAGGGGAGGCTGGTGGAGGTAGAAATAGCAGGATCATTGTAACGCACTTGTTTTTTTATTTGAGTGACATGTCTCTCTCTCCCTCAGGCACATGTTAAGAAGGTGAAGCGTAGATTGGATGCAGCCATGAACTACGTGAGGCTGCCTGTTTAACTTTCAAAGACTGCACCTCGAAAAAGACAAACCTATAGTTAGTTTATTAGATTAAGGAAATGCTGAGAATGTTTCAGGTAGAATTTTAGGGCTATTGCACAGAAGGGACACAGCTCAACTGTCGATCATTACTAAGCCCCATCTGTGTTGTTGGGCAACAGGATATCCTGTGTAAGAACCAATTAATAAAAACGTCCTTGTTGTTACCCAATCAGTACTCGGCAGCACCTGCCCCCAAGCCCCCTGGCCCTCCCCCCACCGCCCCAAAGCCCGCCCTCTCCTTCCTCCCACCCCCAGAGATGGGAGACAAGCCCTCCCCCCCCCCCTGGGCAGAGGAGCTCAAAGCCAGAGCCACAAACCAACAGGCCAACCACAACCCTGCAGCATCCGCTCCGGCCCTTGTCGCGCAGCAGCCCGCTAAGGGCCCGGCCGTGGCCCCTAAGGGCGGTCTCCCCCCCGTCAGTCCAAGTGGGACCAGTTTCGGGGTCCGAGCGGTCACCACGGCGCCCAAACGACGAGGTTAATTGCAACATTGTAACATATTGTAAATAACAAAATATAAATATATTTTTATATATACTGTATATCACATGATATATTTATATCACACACACCTCCACCCCCCTGTCGCCATAAAGTTGACACCCCTGATTGTCATAATTGGCATTGGTATAATTGGCTCTCTGGTGCTTGTGCGTGGTCATCAGCTGCAGGAAACCTGGCCAAGCTCCTGGACCTGAGTGACAATCGGACCTCATTGGACCTGAGTGACCTGAGTGAGGTCATCTGGCCTGAGATCTGCAGACTGAGGTCTCTACGGCGCCTGACGCTGGTCAACAACGAGCTCAAATTCCTTCCTCCAGGTATAACATCTCACTAAGAGTTTTATCTGTCTCCTCTCTCTCTCTCTCTCTCTCTCTCTCTCTCTCTCTCTCTCTCTCTCTCTCTCTCTCTCTCTCTCTCTCTCTCTCTCTCTCTCTCTCTCTCTCTCTCTCTCTCTCTCTCTCTCTCTCTCTCTCTCTTTCTCACTCTCTCTCTCTCTCTCTGTCTCTCTCTCTCTCTCTCACTCTCTCTCTCTCTCTCTCTCTCTCTCTCTCTCTCTCTCTCTCCCCTCTCTCTCTCTCTCTCTCTCTCTCTCTCTCTCTCTCTCTTTCTCACACACACACACCCACAGTGACTACTACAATGTGTTCAATCCCAAGTACAAAGTGTTGGCAGCAGGGACTGTAAGGATGAGGTTACAGTATAGCTCTATGCAGCAGTGTCACATATTCAAGCAAGGCCTGTACCAAGACACCTCACTAAAGCTCTGGAGGGTGGCTTCCTCCTGTTGATTGTCCGGGCCCAATGAAGACAGTGAGTATCTGTTTGTGGAAGCTTTAGCCTGGGTCCACAGACAGACTCAGTCCCCCCCTCGGCCCCAGCCACTGTCAGACAGGGCTATTTCTGGGCTGTAGTGTGTCTGTGACTGGGGCTGGCGGTGACCAGCGGCCCTCCTCAGCAAATCCAGACCTGTCTTCTAGCTGCCAACATCTTCCCGCCGCTAATTAAGACTTGGAACCCCCCAAAAGAGGTAGAAACAACAGGTCGGGGGGGTTGAAACATTTTTATATATATATCACATGATATATTTATATCACACACACCTCCACCCCCCTGTCGCCATAAAGTTGACACCCCTGATTGTCATAATTGGCATTGGTATAATTGGCTCTCTGGTGCTTGTGTGTGATCATCAGCTATAGGAAACCTGGCCAAGCTCCAGTTTTTGGACCTGAGTGACAACGCTCTGCAGGTCATCTGTCCTGAGATCGGCAGACTGAGGTCTCTACGGTACCTGAGCCTGGCCAACAACGAGCTCAAATTCCTTCCTCCAGGTATAACATCTCACGCTGATTTTCGCTGATTTTCTTTCCAGTGCACTTTCAAGCTTTGAATCTCCCGTTCTACCACATCACAAAGGTGTTATATTGGATACAGATCCAGTGACTGGGAAGGCCACCACTGAAGAACACTGAACTCATTGTCATGTTCAGTGGCATTGGCATTCAAACGATGGTTGATTGGTATTAACAGGTCCAAAGTGTGCCAAGAAAACATTCCACACCATTACACCACCTGAATGAATAAGAAGGTGTATAGGTGTTCCTATGAAAGTGCTCGCTGAGTGTATATTGCTGTATCAGAGTGAAGATTTTCAATAAAACCATTCGGGGTAGGATTGTCTTCAGCGTAGACACTCAATTATCAGACGCACTGTAAATACTCGTCTTGACAACAGAGGGCGATAGAGGACTCAAGCCGGTGTGTAAGCACATGCTTGTTCTACCCCTTTGTCCAGTGCCACAGGAGAGCCTCTTTCTCCACCTGCTCTCTCTCTCTCTCTCTCTCTCTCTCTCTCTCTCTCTCTCTCTCTCTCTCTCTCTCTCTCTCTCTCTCTCTCTCTCTCTCTCTCTCTCTCTCTCTCTCTCTCAGAATCTGAATTGCTTTTATTACATCAATGTACAGGTACACAGAGTACAATTATTGGGTTCAGGTTCCTTCTACATTGGCATTGCAGCAGAATACAAGTTCAAATATAACCGCAAGCGGCAATGGGGCATGTTCCTACAGATATAACCATAAATGGGGTGAGATTGACAGACACAGGGTAGATCTACAGACAGGTTGTAGATTGACAGATAGGGGGTAGACCTACAGACAGGGGGGTAGACCACTCACCTAATATGGGCCAAGCTGAACTCATGATATACTAAGCTATGGATTCTTAATAGGACTAGATGTTAAAATCCCTAAATAATTAGCACAACAATTGACTGAGTGGAGTTGGAGATGTCCTCTTGGGTGGAGTGGAATTTGGCAATGATCACGTGGTGCCACCAGTACGACACATCTTCAGTTGTGGTCCTGAATATTATGAAGTAGCCTAGGACCACATGCCTGTAAGGTAGGTGTAGTCACCTAATTATGGCCTGATATACATAGGCTACTATGCTATGATGATAATATACACTAAGCGTAAATACGAAAATCCATTGTGGATTAACCTTCCCCAGTTGTATAGTTTATGTCAAGCATTTCACTACTTTCACTACTTGTGTTTACACTATAATCTGCCAGCCTAGCATAGTATGCCACCCCCATCTGACTGAATCAGGTAAAGCGGTCATGAGAAGATTAGTTTTAAAGTGCTATATTAGCATTAGCCTTAGCTTTTAGCCAAAATGGTCACATTTCAAAGGCCTGTTTTTTGAGTTATCTGAAATATCTCATATCTGATATTGAAATGCTTCGACATAGTAACACATTGTAGTGCCCTCTATTAGCCTGTCGACTGCCTTAAATATTGACGTAGCAGGGCAAAGCATTTGAAATCAAATAACATTATTTTTCTTTTTTTCCTTTTCATATCATTTTCTCAGATATCTTTAAACGGATCTCTTATCCTTTAACCCCCTATAGAGAGATGTGCACCACGCATGTTCATACAATTTCGGACCAATCTGACTTACGGTACAGTTAATTTTAAGTTTAGCCAAATTTTCCACCTGCAGAAAAATCCATCATGGCAGACTTTATGGGTTTTTGAGGCAAATATGTTCCCTATTAGGAAAGACATAATTATTTACCAAGTTTTATACATTTTCATACAACAGGGTAGAAATGGCAGCATTGTGAAGTTTTGTTATTAGAAGAAGATTTGTTATTATAGCGCCACCTATGGTTTAATCATGGACATTTATAGCATTTTTGGTCAGGGACTTTACCAAGCAGAGCAAAATCTATGAGAATTTGAAAATTCTTTCGACCGATCAGACTTACAGTTGATTTTAAGTGATTTTTTTATGCTCTCTAGTTGTGACATGCAAATTCATATCATTTTTGGTCAGGGACTTTTTGAGCTATTTGACCAAAGCAAGGAAAATAATAATAAGAAGTATACCACCAATAACAATACTGTTCCTACTACGTAGTAGTAGTAGGAACACTAATAATAGAATAAAGCAGGATATAAAAACAACAACATCACCAATCAACAATAGCAGCCAGAGCAGCAATAGTATCAGTAGCAATAGCAGCAGAATGCAAATCTTTGATTATCCTGAGGGCCTTTCTGACACACCGGTTGCTCTCGCTCTCCCTGTCTCTCTCTCTCTTTCTCTTTCTCTTTCGCTCTCTCTCTGTCTCTCTCTCTCTGGTCCTCATTAGTGTAGTTAATGAGCTGGAGACCTGCTCTTTATCTCTCTCCGTGGACACACTCTCCACAGGGGGGGTCCCATCACCCACCCTGTTAACTCACTCTGGGCTCAGGTTCCTATCACAATCACACAGAACACACCCTCTGACTGGCACACATGTTCCGCTGAGCGGCACAGCGTCTTTGTTCTCTCAACATTTGGGGAGTGGACGGCTGATCAACACGGGACCCCTATTTCAAGGGTTAGCACAGTACGTCCCTCAATCAGTGTGAGGTAGCTACTGTATAATGTGTGTGTGTGTGTGTGTGTGTGTGTGTGTGTGTGTGTGTGTGCTTGCGTGTGTTCATGTGTGCGTGTGTGTTTCCATGTGTGCGTACGTGTCTGTGTGTGTGTCCTTGTGTGTGTACTCATGCGTGTGTGTGTGTGTGTGTGTGTGTGTGTGTGCTTGCGTGCGTGCGTGTGTGTTTCCATGTGTGCGTACGTGTCTGTGTGTCTGTGTCCTCATGCGTGTGTGTGTGTGTGTGTGTGTGTGTGTGCTGGGTTGCAGAGATCGGGGACCTCCGGGACCTGGAGACCCTGAACGTGAGAGAGAACCTGCTGGCCTGCCTGCCGGAGCGGATGCACCAGTGCCAGTCCCTGCACTTTCTGATCCTGGACGACAACCACCTGAGGGGCTTCCCCCGCCAGCTCTGTCAGCTGCACCTCAACCAGCTCTCCATGTCCGACAACCGCCTGACCTCGCTGCCCCTGGGTGAGCCTCGCCTGGGGAACGGGTGGGTGGGTGGGTGGGGGGGGGGGTCAAACTGGGGATCAGGGGTCAAACTGCGGTCAGGGGTCAAACTGGAGTTCAGGGATCAAAGGTTTTAAAGGTAATTACACTACCGCTCTACAGTATGTCATCAGCAGCGGGGCGTAGGCGCTGTCGTACGTGGTCAGCAGTGAAGTGCCGGATTTCTCTTCCTGAACGGACACACTGTCCTATTCAGTTATATACCCTCCTCTCTCTCTACCTAAATCATGAAAACGGTGTCGGTGCTCAGGTTATGTGAGTAGCTTATTCATTTAGTATGAAAGCTAATGCAGTCACCTGAATGGCCTTTTATTTACAGTTCCACAGTCTGAAGGCATATTATCCATTATCTGGGGATTGGATCGTGAGGGGGCGGGTGGGGCGTCGCTTATTCCGTTTCAGGCACTTCATTGTGCCCCTACTTCCATTGACAACTTCTTTCCAATCGAGATGGCATGTACCACGATACGATTCAGATCTGTTATTCTATTCCCATATTGCCTGGCTTCATCACAGCTTCCGCCGGCCGGCCAGCCAGCCAGCCAGCTGGCCAGCAGGCGGGATGTGTTTTATTGTTCCTGATGATTCTGAAGCCAGTGGAAAGTCTTTGAAGGGAGGATACGCTGCAGAACAAAGGCCAGAGAGACGCTCCCGCACCTCCGACACGTCTTTTACTCTGTGCCAGGCATGTGGACGCCACTCCTCCTCACCTGGCCACCACAGAACCACAGAACCCCAGAACCCCAGAACCACAGCACCACAGAACCACAGCTCACACTGGACATTTAACCATTTTGTCCAAAATGGGACAAAATGGTTACATTAGAGATTACCGGGACAGTCTCCCTGGGGGGGTCATTTAGGGTTAAGTTCCTAGCACGGTGTTCCCATGTTCCCAGAACTGATGACCTTCTGATCACCAGTCCAACTCACTATCCTCTTGGCCACACCACTACTACCCCTCAGAGATAGACAGCTACTCATCCAAACACTTCAATGAAGAGAACTTCTCAGAGTGTTTGGAGATTTAAGATGATTGAGTATTAGCGGTTGGTGTAAAGGCTGTGCTTTGTAGATGATAAATGAATGGAGTCTCTCCATGTAAACCAACAGCAACAACCCCAGGGGTTCAAAACAGGAAGCGCTGGATTATTTGTATGCAGTTTGAGATCTTAATAGTCCCTGATCAATATAGCTGGTTTCCCTGCGGCACCCTTGTTTCTATAGTAACTCCCATTCGTCGACTTCTTCTGAAAGAATGCGACTGCCTCAGGGTAGGAGGAGTGAGACTCTTCTTCTCATCCTGGGGGGTTTCAAACTCTCAACAGCTTTAGCTCTCTCTCTCTCTCTCTCTCTCTCTCTCTGTGTGTGTGTATATGTGTGTGTGTGTGTGTGTGTGTATCTGTCTGTCTCATGTCTGTGTCTCCTCTCGAGAGCATTTAATTACAGAGTGCTGCCATAGGAGTGTGTGTGTGTGTGTGTTCATATTGATAGGGTTGATTGAATGTCACCTGTGAAACGTTGTGCTGTAATGAGTCATGGTGCTCCATTGATTACTTTGTCATGGGAGTTGATGCTGAAGGATACCCCCCCCCCAAGTTACACACCAACCACCCAGGCTTCTGTCTCCTCAGGTCAGCCACCGGGGGGTAACTCTGTGTTCTTCGGTTCTCTCTCTCTCTCTCTCTCTCTCTCTCTCTCTCTCTCTCTCTCTCTCTCTCTCTCTCTCTCTCTCTCTCTCTCTCTCTCTCTCTCTCTCTCTCTCTCTCTCTCTCTCTCTCTCTCTCTCTCTCTACTACAGAGTGATCTTTGTTTGCTAGGCTGCCATGTGCGTGGCATATGCTAATGTTGTGACGTCAGGGGTTCAGGCCCAGTCCCAGGCCAGGCTGTGTCTGCGGGGCCCATCCAGCCTCAGGCCACAGCCAGGCCCATCCAGACCCATCCAGGCCCAGCCTGACCCAGGGATCTGGTGTGCTCATCCCAGGTCCCGGGCCCTTTTGATCTGGGCCTTCTGGCTGGAACATGCATGCCTGCTGGTGGAAATGTGTCTGAATGCCCTTACACATTCATACATGTGTGTGAGTGCGTGTGTGTGTGTAGCCTGCACCAGAAGGAATCCTCTTACCTCACACACACCCAGAAGATCAGAAGCGTGTAGATAACCCGCTTTTCTGCTCTTGGTGCCTAGGCACACACAGTTGACATCAAGCTGGCACACAAGCAAAGACAAACACGTAGACACCCTTTGGCCGATACAGAACCGATATTTAATATCCTGAAATAAGCACCGTTACAATGGCTTAGTAATCTCTCCTCATTGACATAATAGCAGTCATTTGGAGAAGGGCTGCCGAAGTGTCTCCTTGCTTGCCACCTTTATGATGGATTGCCTGGCGTTGATCCTCACCTCCCCCTCCCCTCCCTCCCTCCCTCCCTACCCCCCTCCTCTCCCAGGCCCCATCCTTGCAACGTCACACCCCTGCTGAACCCTGTGGGCCCGGGATAATGGACTGAGCAGGGTAATTGCGGTAATGAAAGCGGTCGAGTGGTTGTTACCCCGGGGTGAAGATGCAGGTGTGATGAGCCCCCCAACTGTTCGGTGCTGAGAGGGAGCCTGGGGGGGGCCGGGGTGGGCTGGGTGAGGCGGGGGGCACCCTGCTCCTGGAGGAGGGTAATGAGCCTAGCATGCTAATAAGGGCGGGTGGGGGGTTGGGATGTAGATATGAGTGTTGGCAGAGTAGGCGTTAGGTGTGTGCGTGTGTGTGTGTGTGTGCGCGTGCGTGCGTGCGTGTGTGTGTGTGTGTGTGTGTGTTACCTCTCCTCTTCCTGGTTCGCCTCTCCCCCCCGCTCTGCCTTCCATCCTCCCATCTTCAAAGGCTCCCTCCCCTATCTCTACATCGTTGCCAGAGGAACAGTCAAGGATAACATCGACTCAGGTTTACATCAAGGGCAGAGTGTGGTGCCACAGTCAGCCGTGCATATTCTACTGCGCTAGCTAGCGTTGACGCTAATGTGAGAGCTAGCTCAGGTGGAAGGAGAGCCTGCTCCTCACGTGGACCTGCCATGTGCCTGACAGGAGACACTAGCAGTGTGTACTACTGTACTAGCAGTGTGTACTACTGTACTAGCAGTGTGTACTACGACTGTACTAGCAGTGTGTACTACGACTGTACTAGCAGTGTGTACTATGACTGTACTAGCAGTGTGTACTACGACTGTACTAGCAGTGTGTACTACGACTGTACTAGCAGTGTGTACTACTGTACTAGCAGTGTGTACTACGACTGTACTAGCAGTGTGTACTACTGTACTAGCAGTGTGTACTACTGTACTAGCAGTGTGTACTACTACTGTACTAGCAGTGTGTACCAGTGGCGGCTGGCCGATAGAGGGCGCTGGGGCGCCGCCCCCACCTTCACTTCCTAGTTCCCCACCTTCACTTCCTAGTTGCGATTTGTAAACTTTTTTTTTTAAATAAACATTGTTTATTCACAAAATGCGGCTGATATTCTGTCGGCGCCTATCAGCATTCATTAAAAATCCTCCAATACAATAAACATTTTATCTGTGTGTGTGTAGAATTCACTGTTAAAATACATAGGGGGAGGCGTCGGGGCGCCGGTCAATGCTATAGCAGCGCTCCAATTGGCTGTCTCCTATTTCTAGGCCGGGGCGCAAAAATGTGCGTCCTGAATATCCGGTTGTTAAGTCTGACGTCAAACGTGACGTTTTGCAATTTCCGGCTTTTACAAAAAAATAAAACAATGTGGTGGTCTGTAAACTGTGCAGAAATGAAATGGCCTATCACAGGAGTACATCTGCAATGAACGAGCACCTCAAGCGAAAGCATCCTGGAGCTCTTTGTGAAGACAGCCGCAAGATACCACCGTAAGTCAGCATTGTATTTCTGTTCACTTTTCCGGCCGTCTATGAGTGAAAAATGGATAGCTACTAGCTAATGTTACACAAGCAATGTAGCTCACCACAGTTTGTATGTCTTGTCTTCTGGTGTTAGTAATAATCAAAAAAAAAATATCTATTGCCTCTAAAATCACCACGAACAGAACGGCGGAGGTACGGGTAAACGTGCGCGTGCACGTGCAAAAAAAATCGTGCACGCGGGAAAAAAAATCGCACGAGCTGCGCGCGCGAAAGAGGACCCCCCCGCCACTAATGTGAAAAATCCTGGAGGAAACACTGCTGTGCCCCACCCAAAATGTTTAGCACCAGCCGCCACTGGTGTGTACTACGACTGTACTAGCAGTGTGTACTACGACTGTACTAGCAGTGTGTACTACGACTGTACTAGCAGTGTGTACTACTGTACTAGCAGTGTGTACTACGACTGTACTAGCAGTGTGTACTACGACTGTACTAGCAGTGTGTACTACTGTACTAGCAGTGTGTACTACTGACTGTACTAGCAGTGTGTACTACTGTACTAGCAGTGTGTACTACTGACTGTACTAGCAGTGTGTACTACTGTACTAGCAGTGTGTACTACGACTGTACTAGCAGTGTGTACGACTGTACTAGCAGTGTGTACTACGACTGTACTAGCAGTGTGTACTACGACTGTACTAGCAGTGTGTACTACTGTACTAGCAGTGTGTACTACGACTGTACTAGCAGTGTGTACTACGACTGTACTAGCAGTGTGTACTACTGTACTAGCAGTGTGTACTACTGTACTAGCAGTGTGTACTACGACTGTACTAGCAGTGTGTACTACGACTGTACTAGCAGTGTGTACTACGACTGTACTAGCAGTGTGTACTACGACTGTACTAGCAGTGTGTACTACTGTACTAGCAGTGTGTACTACTGACTGTACTAGCAGTGTGTACTACTGTACTAGCAGTGTGTACTACGACTGTACTAGCAGTGTGTACTACTGTACTAGCAGTGTGTACTACTGTACTAGCAGTGTGTACTACTGTACTAGCAGTGTGTACTACGACTGTACTAGCAGTGTGTACTACTGTACTAGCAGTGTGTACTACTGTACTAGCAGTGTGTACTACTGTACTAGCAGTGTGTACTACTGACTGACTGTAGAAGACCGCTCAGGAACCCTCACATCCAAAGGATCCATGGAACGTCTAGTCTGTGGTCCTCTGTGGCTCAGTTAGTAGAGCATGGCGCTAACAACGCTGAGGTTGTGGGTTCGATTCCCTCTGGGACCATATATGCTGAAGAACATGCACTCACTACAGTGGAAGTCATTTTGGATAAAAGTGTCAGCTAAGTGGCGTATGTCATAGAAGATAAGACCAGGGGAGGCTGGTGGAAGATACAAATTGGAGGACGGGGCTCATTGTAAATGAATGGAATGGTAAACACAAACATAGTCGTAGATACAGTCTTTACCATCCGTGACACAAACACGTGTTTGATACCGTTCCATACATTACAATGAGCCTCTAATCCTCTGATTTCTACCTCCCCCAGCCTCTTCTGGGGCCTCATTTATAAAGCTTTTCGTAGAACTGGCGTAAAAAGCTTGCCTACGTACGCAAAGCAAGAACATTTACGCACACCAACATTCGGGTTTATAAAACGGTGCGCACGCAAGCGGAATTTGCCGTGCGCAAGTTCCACGCCTGCTTCCCTTTATAAATCACAATCAACTCTAAATTTTACGCACATGAGTGAGCATCTTGTCCCACCCTTTTTAACGCCCGTAGTTGCCTAGAAATGGTCAGTGAAACACCTGACAGAACGGCGGGAAAAAAAAAGACATAAACTACGTAGTAGTAGTAGGAACACTAATGAAAATAGAGAATAAATTACAGTCATAAAATAACAATAATACTCATCAGTATTCATCACTAGTCGTCAACATCAGGGATGAAACAGGTGCAATATAAATCAGTCAAAACATCTACAACCAGACATACCTGCCTCCAAGTCATTTAGAACTACTTTAAATGCGTCCTGTGGGACAGGTCTCAGACTCAAGATTCAGGTAATTTTGCAGTTGTTTCCAAGCAGAGGGAGTAGCATTCTTAAATGCCCTTTTTCAAGTCTGTTCACTGGAGTGTGGTCCTGTGTATCCATTCTGTACATCTGGCACTGTGGCTGCCCTGGATATTACACTGACACAGCCCCGTGGGATTGGTCTCACAGTATTTAGAACCCATGACAGAGTGTCTCTCCAGGGAGAGATACAGTTAGGTCCATATATATTTGGACACAGACAGAATTTGTGTTATTTTAGCTGTTTACCAAAACATATTCCAGTTTCAGTTATATAATGAATATGGTCTTAAAAGGCAGACTCTCAGCTTTAGGGTAAGGGTATTCACATCCACATTGAAGGAAGGGTTTAGGAATTACAGCTCTTTAATATGTAGCTCCCTCTTTTTCAAGGGACCAAAAAGTAATTGGACAATTGACAAAAGCTGTTTCATGGGCCAGTGTGGGCTATTCCTTCATTATTTCGTTATCAATTAAGCAGGTAAAAGGTCTGAGTTGATTCCAAGTGTGGCATTTGCATTTGGAAGCTGTTGCTGTATATGCACGACATGCATTAATGGAGCTCTCAATGCAAGTGAAACAGGCCATCCTTAGGCTGCAAAACAACCAAAAAATTCGTCAGAGAGATAGCAGGGAACATTATTAGTGGCCAAATTAACAGTTTGGTACATTCTGAGAAAAAAAGAACGCAATGGTGAGCTCGGCACCACAAATAAGTCTGGACGTCCATGGAAGACAAGAGTGGTGGATGATCACAGGATCCTTTACATGGTAAAGGAAAACCCCTTCAACATCCAGCCATGTGAAGAACAGTCTCCAGGAGGTAGGCATATCATTATCAAAGTGTACCATAAAGGGAAGACTTCACATGAACAAATACAGAGGGTTCACCACAAGGTACAAGCCATTCATAAGCCAGATTACACTTTGCCAAAAAACATCTAAAAAAGCCAGCCCTGTTCTGGAAGAGCATTCTTTGGACAGATGAAACTAAGATCAACCTGTACCAGAATGATGTGAAGAAAAAAGTATGGAGAAGGCTTGGAACAGCTCATGATCCAATGCATACCACATCATCTGTAAAAAAAAACAATGGAGGCAGTGCGAAGACATGAGCATGCATGGCTTCCAATGGCACTGGGTCACTATTGTTTTTTGATGATGTGACAGAAGACAGAGGCAGACGGATGAATTCTGAAGTGTTTAGGGATATTCTGTCTGCTCAGATTCAGACAAATTCAGCAAAGTTGATTGGATGGCGCTTCACAATATGGATAGACAATGACCCAAAACATACTGCGTAAGCAACCCAGGAGTTTTTTAAGGCAAAGAAGTGGAATATACTGCAATGGCCGAGTCAATCACCTGATCTCAACCCGATCGAGCATGCATTTCACTTGCTGAAGACAAAACTAAAGGCAGAAAGACCCACGAACAAACAACAACTGAAGACTGCTGCAGTAAAGGCCTGACAAAGCATCACAAAGGA
The DNA here is from genome assembly GCF_963989245.1 of Nansenia antarctica. Lineage (NCBI taxonomy): Eukaryota > Metazoa > Chordata > Actinopteri > Argentiniformes > Microstomatidae > Nansenia > Nansenia antarctica. The sequence continues at coordinate 78,321,804 of NC_137675.1, forward strand.
GGAAACCCAGCATTTGCTGATGTCCATGTGTTCCAGACTTCAGGCAGTCATTGCCTGCAAAGGATTCTCGACTAAGTATTAAAAATGAACATTTTATTTATGCTTATGTTCATTTGTCCAATTACTTTTGAGCTCCTGAAAATAGGGGGCTGTGTATAAAAATGGTTGCAATTCCTAAACGTTTCATACAATATTTTTGTACAACCCCTTGAATTAAAGCTGAAAGTCTGCACTTCAATTACATCTGGATTGTTTCATTTCAAATCCATTGTGGTGGCGTACAGAGCCAAAATTATGGAAATTGTGTCACTGTCCAAATATTTAAGGACCTAACTATAGATGCTGGACATGGCTCACAGATAACTGACTGATGACGTGTCTGTGTCTGTGTCTGTGTCTGTGTCTGTGTGTGTGTGTGTGTGTGTGTGTGTGTGTGTGTGTGTGTGTGTGTGTGTCTCTATAACTCCCTCTCAGACTTGGGTCGTTCGCGGGAGCTGCAGTATGTCTACCTCGAGAACAACGTCCACCTCAAAGGCCTTCCGTCATACATCTACAACAAAGAATTCCGCTGCTGGGGGTAAGACACTGCCCTGTTCTGTACCACCAATCTGTTACTGTACATGATGTCATTCTGCTCTGCGCAGTGATATGCGACTTTTTATTATTTCTATGCCTTGTATACTCTTTGTTGTCTATTCGCTTTCCTTTATATATTATATCTATTTTATGTAAAGCACTTTGAATTGCCTCTGTGTATGAAAATGTGCTTTACAAATGAACTTGCCTTGCCTACATGTAGCCTGCTCATAGCTATAGCTTAATACTCTCTTTGATGTTCTCTGCATGTAATGGATGAATGCATACATTTTAAATGAATGTTCTCCAGTCGTGCAGGTAGTGAATGCTGTGTGTTGACTCTCTGTGCAGGTGTGGTTATTCGCAGGTCTCTGACGGTAGGCTGCTCTCCGAGGTCACTGTGCCTCTACCTGTCGAGGTCAATTCCATAGGCTCAGAGGCAGAGCGCGTGGTCCCCCTGGAGGAGCTCGCCATGAGGGCCCTCTATGGCATATACCGCCAGCCCCTCAAGGCTGAGGAGAGGGAGCATAGACATGGAGGTTTGTTCCCCCCCCCCCCCCCCACACACACACACACACCCACACCCCCAGACACACAGATACACGCACATGCACATGCACACACACACACACACACACACACACACACACACACACACACACACACACAGCTCCATGTGTTTCACACATAAAATAAAACACCTGCGCCACAGTGCTGGGTTACAGTACATTAATTCCACCTCTGTGGTTATTAATTAGGAGTAAAAGTGATGATGATGCTGTGTTATTCCGCTTCAGGCCTGATCCACTACACCGTGAACAACTCTTTAACATACAGCAGCCTTTCTTCTGACACACACCTTTTCGGGTGTAATAAAGATCGCAAACCGTCTCATTACACCTCCTTTGAAGAAGCCTCTGTAGAAGATTCACACTCGCTCGGTTTTCCACTTCACCGATGTTCCAAAGATGTTTTGCGCAAATAGGTCAAACGGCACACTCTCTCTGTGATAATGGATTCATCAGATGGTGTTGAGTTGACTCTCTTAGTTTTATACAACCTTTGTAGTTGCAAGCAACCAGGCACATAAAGAAGATGAGTCTGCTGGTGAAGGCATTGAGAGGAAGCCCCACTGTGACCACAGGAATTATTGTAATGCTATTGTCTGTCTAAAACCAATAGCACGCAAGCGGGCTAATTTAGAAGCATGACTCCACTGTCTGCCTGTCAGCCCTGTGCCCAACACACACTTGTTTCGGCAACAGCATGAAGTAGTTCTCATTCTGATTGTCTGATTCTGTGCTTCGTGCTGTTGCAGACACAAGTGTCAGGAGGGGAGGGTCACATTTGGGTAAAGGTCTTTGCTTCTTGTCCCCTTTCTCTCCCTCTACACTTTCTTTTACCCTTTCTTTTTTATCTTTCCGAACAACAATGTTATTAATACTGCATTAAGATATCAAAGGCTTTTCTCTCTCTCTCTCTCTCTGTCTCTCTCTCTCTCTGTGTCTCTCTCTCTCGCTCTTTCTCTCTCTCTCTCTCTCTCTCTCTCTCTCTCTCTCTCTCTCCCTCTCTCTTTCCAACCCCCCCCCAACCCCTCCCCTCTGCAGAGCCGAGTCTCCTGCCGCCCTTCCTGTTACCCAGGAGCCTCCTGGACCTCCTGCAGTGCCCCCTGGGTCACTGCCATCGCTGTAGCCAGCCCATGTTTACCATCGTCTACCCCAAGTTCTTCCCCCTGAGAGAGACCGCCCTGGCCGCCCTGCACCGCAGGTAACTAGACCCCCCTAGAGGGACACGGCTTACAGTCAACAGTAGACACACACACACACACACATATATATATACTCACACACACACACACACACCACCCCTCTTCTCTACCTTCATCCCTCCTCTCTACCTCCACCTACTCCACCCTTCCTCTCTACCTCCACCCACTCCACCACTCCAACCGGTTGAGGTGGCTCATTTTCCCAATCCGTCACTGCGCTCGCACCATTGTTCTCCCCTGTCACCCTGCGTTTGTTGTGGAACCCCCCCCGCCGTCCACCCTCCCGCGGCCCCCACTCAGACACCCGCGTGCCCAGGTACTCCAGACGTGTTAAGCCACCGCCATTAACACCACGGAGAAACACGCGTCGCATCCAGACAGGCCGCAATTAGCGCAGTCCTTACGAGACGGGAGGGAGGAAAAAAGAAAGGTCTAATAAGCAGTGAAGTACCCCCCCGCCAGTACACACACACACACACACACACACACACACACACACACACACACACACACACAGACACCCTCTCCTCCAGAGCTCCCTGTCCTTGCCCATGCTGGCGCTGAGTGCAGGTCTCCTCTCCTCCCTGCTTAGGTAGTGTTAGGCTGGTCTAGCCCCCCCCCCCCCCCTCCCCTCCCCCCAGCTGGTGGAGCTCCCCATGCTGGCACTATGTGCAGGTTTGCATGGACAGGCAGGCTAATTGAAAGGGAAGGCTGCTCTCCTTGATTCCCTTTGACAGGCCTGCTTTGCCAGGGGAAGCTTTGCTGCACTGCCACCCTCTGTGAGTTTGTACAGCGTCCCACTGTGTGTGTGTGTGTGTGTGTGTTTGTGTGTGTGTACTGTGTGTGTACTGTGTGTGTACTGTGTGTGTACTGTGTGTGTACTGTGTGTGTGTGTGTGTGTGTGTGTGTGTGTGTGTGTGTGTGTGCGGGCGTGAGCCTGTATGAGTGCCCATGAAACAGACCTCTGTGAAATGCTAGTCCATGTTGAGATTGGAGGCGCTCCATAGGCAACTGGATGACTTTGACACAGGAAAAGCAACTCCGACCTGCTGTTTGGTGCCCGGGTTGTACTGCAACACAGATGGCTAAAGTAGACAGTTGTCCTCTGCCACTAACTATGAAGTTAGAAGCCATCAGGCAGGTGGCCCTGTCCAAAGTTCAGCACCTCTTCTCCAATGTCCACATCCCCCAGAAAGTGCTGTGTGAAATGAACAACAAGACTGTGAGCGTAGTGCGCAGGTGGCTTGGACTCAATTCACACAGCACCCGTGACATCATCTTTCATCCCCAGTGGGAGGGAGGGCTAGGGGTCCCCAATGTAGAATGGATCTACACCAGCATGAGAATTTCCCATCTTCTCAGGATGCTTAACAACGACGACAAGGACGTCAGGGAGCTGGCCCGCTCCTCCATGTTCCTGGACCTGAGGAGAAGGAAGGTCCCAGTTGCCAGGGGGGCGGAGCCCCACTTCCTTGGGTTCAAGAGGAAACCCAGCGGAAAATTGGACACTCATTCCGCTGGTTTTGGAGTTTGGTCTGATTGGCCAGACCTGAATGACCTCTGTGTCCGAGCCGGGGTGTCCCTGGAGTGGGTGCGGTCTGACTCTGAGACTGTTCGGGTCTCAGAGAACTGTATATCTGACCCTCTCACACAGGTCAGGGCAACAGCCTCCTTTGCTGGACAGAGCCACCAGCTAACATCTAGAGGGGCCAGACGGACTCTCATGGACCTTCATCAACATCAACAACAACAACACTGGACTGCTCTGAAACTCCAGGGAAAACTGGCATGTCTTCCCACAGCTGATCACTCTGTTTCCCACTCTTTTCTAAAAAAATACTGCACTCGATGAGGACATTGTCATATTCACAACCAAGGCCAGATTACAAGTCCTTCCTACCAGACTCAACCTCTCTATTTGGTTTCCTTCCACTCAGGTTCCTCATTGCTTGCACCACACCACAGAACAGGTTACAGAAACACTATCACATATCTTGAATGGCTGTTATGTTTACAAAGGAATGTATATAGCACGTCATGACAGAATTGTGAGCCTTATAGTAAAGGACATATCACTCCACTTCCCAGTCACAGTGAAAATGTATACACATGCTTGTGTCAATGCATCTATGTTCAATTTCTGTAATGACCAATGTCACTTTTCACAGTTGTCTGCTAACACACCAGATGTTATTGTTGTTGATGAAGAGTCCAGAGAGGTGTCTGTATTAGAGGTAGCGTGCACCTTTGATATAAGCCTAGAGGAAGCCTTCATGACTAAGGTCATGAAATACCAGCAGCTTGTAGATACCATCTCAGAGCTAGGCTATAGGTGTACGCTATTAGTCTTTATATTTGGCAGCCTTGGACATGTGCACAGATTGGTTGTCAGAGGACTACGTCTACTGGGAATGTCCAAGGGAGAAGCAAAAAGGCTCAGCAAGTATTGCTCTGTCTCTGCGATTATTGGCAGCCGCCATATATGGCGGAGACGGTGTTACTTGTACCCGTGAGTCTTGTCCTGTTGTATGTGAAAGACATTGTCCATGTCTGTTTGTGAATGCATCCCATCTGTGCCTTCAGTATTTGTGTCCCTGTATACTTGTCTCTATGTGGACATAAATAAATGATTAAAATGTGTGTGTGCGGGCGTGAGCCTGTATGAGTGCCCATGAAACAGACCTCTGTGAAATGCTAGTCCATGTTGAGATTGGAGGCGCTCCATAGGCAACTGGATGACTTTGACACAGGAAAAGCAACTCCGACCTGCTGTTTGGTGCCCGGGTTGTACTGCAACACAGATGGCTAAAGGACCACTACTACAGTTGTGATTCAGTGTCCATTCAGTGTAGTTTCCCCCACCCTCAGCACTAGTGTCTCAGCACTAGCGCCTCTCGTCTTAGCCCTCTCTAAGCTGGCGCCACAGGGGTTAAGACCTACCAGGGAGTCCCACAAAAACACCCTGGCATCCCGGCCGCACGCTATTTCACACATGCCAGCCTGTCTCAGCACTGATGTCGTCTACCACGTCAACCCAGGAAGATAATCACTCTCTGTTGGCAAGGCAATCCTCTGGCCTGTCACATACCTTCAGAGGCCTAGCTGTCACTAAGCCAGTGTGTGTGTGTAGTAGAGAGAGACGGAGAGAAATGGAGAGAGAGGGAGAGAGAGAGAGAGAGAGAGAGAGAGAGAGGAGAGAGGGAGAGAGAGAGCGTGTGTTAGTGTGTGTGTGAGAGAGAGAGAGAGAGGGGGAGAGAAGGAGGGATGGGGGGAGAGGAGAGAAAGGGAGAGAGAGGGGGGGGGAGAGAGAGTTAGTGTGTGTTAGTGTGAGAGAGAGAGAGAGAGAGAGAGAGTGTGTGTTACTGTGAGAGAGAGAGAGAGAGAGAGAGAGAGAGTGTGTGTTAGTGTCAGCGTGGTTGGCAGGGCCTGAGTCTGTGGTGTATAATCAGTGCGTACAGGCTTGGCGAAGGCTCCTGCTGTGTGTGAGTGGACAGGACAGGACGTGGGTGGGCGGGAGACTGCAGACAGTAATTTATGGGGCTGTCTAATTGACTAAATGACACTTGGAGATGGAGTGCAGAGGTGATTAGAGCAGGATCCTTTAAGAACCAGGCCACAGCTGCTGCAGCTGACCTGGGAGACAGCAGGGCCATAGTCAAGTAGCCAAGCACACGGTGGCCACCTCAGACACAGTACTCATTATAGCTGTCATAAACACACACACACTCACTCTGTCACACACACATACGCACAGACTCTCACACTCACACTCACACTCACACTCACACACACTCACACACACACACACACACACACACACACACATATACACTCTCACTCTCTCTCTCACACACACACACACACACACACACACTCTCTCTCTCTCACTCTCTCTCACACACACACACACACACACACACACACACACACACACACACACACACTCACCATAGTGTTTCACATGTGTTTTCATCTGAGCCCCTCCCTCATCTCTGGTGTGTTCCTCCTCCGTCTCCTCAGGACCCCAGTGAGCTTCGTGGCCTACTGCTGCTCCAGTCAGTGTGTACGGACGTTTGACCTCCAGGGATGACCCCTCATGGTACCCATGCCCCACACACACACACACACACACACACACACACACACACACACACACACACTGACAGATTGACACAAGCACACACACACACACACACACAGACACATACACACACACACATACACACACACACAAGCCCCCCCCCCCTCTTACTTCCACTCACCCCCCATCAGCTTCTGCTCTGATCTCTTGGACCTGGATTACTGGATGAAGGACTGTGGGAGTCCTCCAACAGACCACGATTCCCTGTTCCTGTGTGCCTGTGGACTGAGACCTGAGGACCTGAGTGTTACGATGGGATAATGTATTTGGACCCAGGTGCAGAGTAGAACAGAGTAGACGGATGCAGGAGTATAATTAAAAATAAAGGTACTCTTTATTTTGAGCAAACAGGAATTAATAATAACCGCACAGTAAGCGGTGAAACAAAAGAGGAGAAACGCCAAAGTGCATCCTGGGCCTCACTCTCTGTTTCCTGTTGGAGTCTGTTTCTGTTGGGGGGGTGGGAAACCAGCAAACTGACCAGCAAAGCCATGTTGAATTTTTTATTTTTTTATTTTTTTATTTTATTGGTCAAAATGCTTTTATACTAAAACAACAACTCCATAGTTGGATCATAGTCAACTGAACATACATACATACACACACACACACACACACACACACACATACAGTAACTGTGTTCCACATACACGCTCTCTCTGCTCCACAATGACACGTTCAGATACATCACACAGGGTTACACATTGTCACGGTGAGCATCAAGATCTTTCAACACAAAGCACATAGTATGAAAGTGCATCGAGTAACAAGGATGAGAACCATTCAAAAAATAATGTTCTCTGTCACATTTGCTTTAATAAGGTATCTTCATGTAATTGAATAGTATTCCTGTATTTAAATGTATATGTGTGTGTTTGAGTGCGAGTTGTCCTAGTCTTTGGGGGTCATACATTGGTCCAACAGTATTGATACTTAAACTAGAGTCCTATCATTTTGATAGATTCCATGGCACAGAGGTTGATGGCGTTTAACTGTCCACCGTTCCAAGTGATTGATTTTTCTACTGATTTGCACAATGAAATGCCTGAGGTTAGCTAGAGAATAGTTCTTCTGTATGTGACTGATGTTATCTGTTGCAGAGATTTAAGAAGAGTGGTTTCATTTTTGGTATTTTCTTAAGCCACATTAGGTAAGCAGACAGTGGTTTATTATTCGTATTTATAAAATAACATGACATTTTAGCATTACCAATGCCTTCATGGATTCTGATGTTTTATTGGTAGTATTGTATAGGTAGCTGATTACTACACAATTGATAGGTTAGGTTTGTTAGGTTTTACTCCAAATAGGAGGCAACTGTGAAACAAGCTTCTTCTACAGTATGTTTGTTAGATAGCAATGACAAAATTGTTATTATGATTATTAAAGCTGCATTATCTCCTAACTGGTTGGTTTGGGCTTTTGGTTTTATTTGAATGTTAAAGGGTGAGAATTAATCCATCACAGTGCTCTTAGATTAATCATAAACTCATACTGACTCAATTAGAATGTTTGACACTGAGCAAAAGCAATGTCCAGAGTGTCATACAAAGTGTCCTACATTCACATAAAAATAGTGATTAAAAACTCTCCCACAAGGAACATAACTGGAATCTCCATATTATCAGAGCCCTTTAAGGGTTATCCATCTTTGTATATCAAATACGTGTAACCCTCCCACCCCACCCCCAAATGTGTATTTTTGCCAAAATGGTTACTTTTACTTTTGGGAAGGATTAAAGGGACCTTTCTGACCAGCGTCCCATTGACAGCTCTGCTAGGTCAAAAAACTGACCTGAACCCCATGTTTACCAATTCTGAAATTAAATATAGTTTTTCTGGTCAGTCAGGTACCCTTAGTTTTCTCCCCATACTATATATAATATTTTGACAAAATGTTTTAAAACATTAAGATACAATTCATTTAAATGTAACAATGGACAGCATAACTGGGTAATTTCCTTCCAAATACAAATAAACGTGATTGTGAAAGCAATCATGGTGTAGAGTAAAATGGAATACAGCATACAACTTTCGAGAAGAGACGACATTAAAACTGTTAAAAGTGTTGACTTGAAACATTGCCCTAGTCAGTCCTCGTAAAAAAAAAAAAAGTACAAATGATTGTGGTTCTATCCCCTCTCAACAGAGTTTCTCTACGCCTTATGATGCTGATAACACAGGCTTCTTCAGTATAAGGCTCTACGGTGTGTTGCAGCAACGTCACGTTCAGAACAGGGAAGGAAATCAATAAAGTGGACTCAGCTTCAGAAACTTCACATCCTTCCTTCAACATGTTCTCCTTCCCCCGTAAATGTCTTTGACCTATTAGTGGATGCAGTTGAAGGGGGTCCACATACTATGTGCATGCTCAAAGTACATCATCTGAATTGCACATTTGGTCTGAGGACTCTGTGTATCTGGTTTTGGTTATATGTTTAGCTCACAGTGGTAGTTGCAGAGAGCAAGGGCGTATCACAGGTTTAAAATGTCCCTCTGTGGCCTCCGTATGTCCACAGCTCCCAGGCCTCTCACAGCTTGGGCCCTGTCCACCATACAACTCAGGTCAGGTTTGTGTTACATTGCAGTTGCACATCCCCAGATTAGAAGATTGCCGTATCATGCGTGTTTCGTTTCCTATGTTTTCAATATACTTCTCCAGGCGTTGAGAGATCTGTGAGATTATCTGTGCAGCGGGACTGCAATGTAAATGACCTGGGATGGTCTCAGTCTCATCTGCCATGCAGGGCGATCTTGCCCTCAGAGTCCAGCATGCGGATGATCTGCGTCTCAAAGTCAGCGTTGTGCACCCCGGTCTTCCGGAAGGCCCCAGCATATTTGTTTTCTTCCCAGTAGTGGTGCCAGTTCCCCTGCTGGTCTGCCCCGTAACCAAACACAGACACCTCATCACAGATGTGGAGAGCGAAGATGATGGTCAGCATGCCAGTGGACGGGTATCTGCCGTGACGCTCTGTCCAGCGCTCGTGGGTGTACTTAAAGAACGCTGGATTCACCACTATTACCTTGTCTTTGTCAGCTTGTACTCGGTCTTTCACCCTCATATATGTAGTTTTGATCTCTCCCGTGGACAGAGCGCTGGCCAGCCACTGCAGGTCACGGAGTTTGAAAGGCAGCAGGACCATGTGGACCCCAGGAGCGATGTCCACGGCACTCTCAGGGTACATGAAGTGGTGGGTCGTTTTGTTCCCTACGTCCCCCTCGAACCCGGCGGTAGTGGCCTTGTTCATCCGTATGACACTGGTGTGAGAGTCTATCAGTGGGCCGTTGTGTGACCCCAACAGGTTCCCAGAGTTCCCCACCACGGCACAAGTCCTGCACTGGCCTGGTCTGGGTCGCACATCCATGGCAGGGGGAGAGATGACCTGGAACAACTTCTCAGTCACGTCCTCTATCGTATGATCGTCGTTAGAACGCTGCAAAGCCAGCCACCACTTCAGTGCGAGGGGGTCCATGTTGTTGTCTTTGTCTGAGAGGAAGGGTTGCTGCTGGGGGTCGTAGTGCTGGCCGAACCACTCCGAGGTCCCCGTGTTCGCTACACACGACTTACATCCGCAAACCTTGGTGCCCGGGCTGGGCAGCGCCGTGCTGGGTGGGCGTGGCGCTTGCGTCGGGTCGGCGCCGGGCCCTGGCACAGTCCTGGTGGTGGCGTGGCCCTCCGTCAGAGACAGAGACAGAGACAGAGACAGGATGCTGCCCTTCTGGATGGTGTGGGTGGCGATCATGACGAAGAGGATGCCTCCGAACACCGCCATCAGGCACAACTTCTTCTTGAAGAGCATGGTTGTTGGGACAACAGAACTGCCCAGTGGCAGAGCCAGGGACCCAGGGTTTCAGTGGTAAGAGTTGAGAGGCTTGTTGCAGTATTTCAAGTATACCCTCAGGAGTCACGCCGGACACAGAAGCAGCCTAATCTAATACATACTGTCGGGCCTCTTCCTTCTAAATGTACACCTCGCCTCTGTTCCAGCCAGAGGTTAAGGGAGACTTCTGAACTCACAGAACTTCACTGTACAAGAAAAGGATACCTGAGTTTCTGTTAGCAGAGCTGTCCCCAGTCCAGTTGGATCCTATGTGGCCATGCTGGTCTGCTCACGCAATAATGACTGACTATGGCTACGAGAGGAGAGTGCTCCCAGGAGAGAGTCTGCCTGACTCTGCTCAAGGCCATAGGCAAGGAAATGAAAAAGGCAGGAGGGGGGGGAAAAAACAGCCTTTGATTTCTTAACTTCCTGTCAGGCCAAATTAAGGGCTGTCATTGGTGGAACGTCCTCATGTTCCTCTCCGGAGCGATGGTCTGCATGTGCTGCACGGTCTCCGGCTCATCGTGTAGGAGTGAGTAACTGTTCTGTGTAAAGCGACATGATCTCTCCCTGCCGTGCCCCTGCCTGCCTCCGCGCTCAGCCATGTTGAATTTCTGAAGAGGTTAAAATTGGGTTATGGTTTTGACCTAGTTGGGCTGCCAATGTGATGCTGGTCAAAAAGTCTTTTTTTTTGTCTTGTGGGTGTGTGCGCAAATGACCCTGGTCCAGAAACAACTCTTTCTTATCCTTCTCCCCTTATCTCTGCCGTGTTTGCAGATCTGATGAAATCAGAAAGGTGTGACAGAAATAGTTCTGGCTCTCCGACCAGCCTTCTAATGAGCTTTGGTTAGCATCTGTCCACCACGAGCATAGAATTGTCCAGTCCTTACAAAGGAAAGAGGGGGAAAAGAGTTTGTTTCTGTTCTAGACTGACTAGTTCCTCTAGTTCCTCCAGTGTGTAGTCCAGTCTAATGCAGCTATGCAGCTCACTCACCCACTCAGTGCAGAACTCCTACCTACTGACACCAACTCACTGGGACTTCAGTGTTAGTCTCACTCCAGCTCTAACTCACTCCACAAAGCCTAATAGTGGCAAACATAGGGTAGTTGTACTCTTAGAGGGGAGGAAGGAACTGTGTCTGTTAATTTAAAGTATTTAACTAACTTAACCTGTCACACAAAAATGTGATGAGCTGTGTAATAAGTCATAATGTAAAGCCCAGTGTTCTCCCCGTCTCTGTTTACTCATGCATGTTAAGTTCTGTGATTTTGCTTGTTAAAAAGGAGGAAGGTTTCGTAAGTGAAACCCATGGTAGAAATCCAGTCTCAGCCCTTGAGTTTGTTTTCGCCACGTCCTGTCCTGTTTCATCACTTCCTCTCTGTAGTGTGACCAACTGCCTTACCGATGTTCAGTTTACAAAAACCTCACCTCACTTACTGATGCCAATCACCTTAAAGGTTGAATCTGAAAAGTTTGTCCTTGATTCCTTGTGTCCTCTCTACACCTATTGGAAGACAAACTCCTGGGGGGCGGGGCGGCTTCAGACCGTTTTGAGAAGGAGGCGAGGAAGCAAGGAAAGACTTTTGGGATTTGGCCTAAGGATAACTTTACCTGCTGCTGCCAATCCCACCAGCCTCCCTCTGTGCCCTCGGTGTTCCAAACCTCTAACTCAGTCACTCTGCTCCTGTCGACTTCCCCTTAGCTCTGAGAGGTTAGGGTGTATTCAAGATAAAGGGAACTCCGATTAGCCTAACAGAGGGCTAGGCAGAACTGTTTGCCAGTTTTTATTTACCTAGCCTCTGTATCACACTTATGTGTGCGGCGTGCCCTGGGATGACTAATTCAATGCTTGTAAACCCACAAGGTGGAAACAGTGAGGTCTTAGTGAGTGAGTGAGGGAATTGGAACACACCAACTTTCTTCCTCATGATGACACGCCTCAGCCTCAGTGTGGAGGGGTCTCCCCAGGAATGGAACTTAAGGATTTTGGCGACTGGCTAGCTGCAATTTCTACTGGCCTGGCTGATGTTCTATTAGCCCACAGTCTAAACCCTGCCAAAGCTAAAGTTTTTGAAGTGAATACATGTACAATATTTCAATTCAATTGTGCATCTACACAATTATTATTTCCCATATACAGCTACATAAAATGGTGACTGTTGGGTTATGACCTAGCTATTCTTTTGCAATGAGAAGACAAACATTTTAATTGGTTTGCTGGGATAGTTGTTCACTAGCCAGATCTGATAAATACTAACCTGGGGGCTAACAGGCTAGCTTAACTTCCATCCCTGCATGCCTTACACCTATTTGTAGTTGTGACCTTATCGATAACGTCCGTCCCTTTATAAGACCTGAGAGGACTGGTGAAGTGAAGCCTTCTGTTTCAACTCAGTTCTGTGCCTCTGTTTCGTTTGTTTAAGTAGAATTGAGTTCTAATGGTTTCAGTAACCAAAAAACTAAGTGTGCCCTACTACTACGGCTGTATAACAATACTTTTCCTATGTTCTCCTTCCAGATGTAAGTTGTGAACGTAATTTGCATGACTTATCCTGTGTTTAAAATAAACCACTTATTCATTCTGGTTTGTCACTTAAAACATTTATTCCCACATACATGAAACCACACATCAATCCCAAAAAAGAAAAGTCGCTTTGGATAAGTTAAATGGATCTGTTAAATGCCCCCCAAAATAAAATGTATCATGAGACTTGTTCCAACAGGAAACAGAGAGTGAGGCCCAGGATGCACTTTGGCGTTTTAATTCGTCATTCTCCACCACGAGCTCTTCCGATTGGTCAAGTGGCAGTTTGAGCTGGCCTGTGATTGGTGGCCCCCTCTGTCCGCCCATCGCCCCCCCCCACCCCTTCTTGAGGAAGGAGTCGAGTTTGCTTTGGATGTGGTCGAAAGAGTCGTCGCCTATGTAATCGGCCTGACCCGCTTCCCATCGCTGCTTCCTCTCCTCAGACGAGACCTGGGGGGCTGCGGGAGGGGGGGGCGCCTGGTGGATATCACGCACACCGTGACCACAGATCTCACTCTATTGGAGAGGAGAGAGAGGAAAAACACAGAGGATTAGACAGAATAACTCCAGAGTGGACACACGGACACACTCTCTCTCTCTCCCTTTCTTACCTCAATGATGACGCCGGAGTGAAAGGGAGTGTCTCCGTAGGCCTGTCGTAGTGACGGGAAGACAGTGGAGAAGACTTCCCACCACCGGACCAGGTAGTCAGGGTGCAGCTGGTTAGAGGGCAGAGAATGACCTTTGACCTGGCCACTCTGGGGGTCGTACGAGTAGTTCCATGGCTTCTCTTTCCCCAAGAAATGCACCACCTTGGCTTCATGCCCGTACCTACACACACAAACAGTTGTCAGTCTGTATGTGTGTGGTACAACCGAGTGCAACACTGAGATAGTGTATAGAGCAGAGCGTAAATAAGGTATCAGTATAGCTGTTCTATTTTGGGGCTGGTGGGGTCAGTGTGCGCGTGTGTGTTTGTTCCGTGTCCGCAGCCCAAGTCTGGGCCAGTAACTCAACACCACACACACACACACACACACACACACACTGACCCCCTAGGTGAGATATCACACACACACACACACACACACTGACCCCCTAGGTGAGATATCACTCACACACACACACTGACCCCCTAGGTGAGATATCACACACACACACACACACACACACTGACCCCCTAGGTGAGATATCACTCACACACACACAAACACACACACACTGACCCCCTAGGTGAGTTATCACACACACACACACTGACCCCCTAGATGAGATATCAGACACACACACACACACACTGACCCCCTAGGTGAGATATCACACACACACACACACACACACACACACTGACCACCTAGGTGAGATACCACACACACACACACACACACACACACACACACACACACACTGACCCCTCCAGTGACCAGTCACACTGACCCCCTCCACCAATCTTTATCTTCTTTCATCCCCCTTTTTGTGTCCTGAGTATATGTACAGATTCTACCAGGAGTGTTTGTGGTGTAAAAGTTATTGACCTTTAACCTTTGAACTGAAATGTGATTGACAGTGTGTCAGAGTCAAATACACAGAATACTAAACTTTGTAACCAGGAGACTGAGACTTATCAAATCATTAAGAGTATTTATTTAGTTCTTGCAAGAAGGAGCGATTGTCCGGCCAACAAAAATGTGGTTCTCAGTACAATGGCTCAACTGGGGCCGTCCCAGCTGACCACATTTATAGGTTTACAACATCAGTGGGCGGTTTGTCCTGGGGTTGGCCATAGTAATCAAATCAAATTAAATCAAATTTTATTTGTATAGCGCATTTCATACAAGATGCAACTTAATGCGCTTCACACAATGAACATTTTCAGTCAATCAGTCACTCAATCAATCAATGCTGACAGAGCCGCGAGCAGGCAAAAGTAAAAACCTGTACACTATGTAGCCAGGAAAATTCCCTTGCAGCCCTCTACACAGAGCGACTACTAGCCAGTTTGCCTACCAGCACCCAGCGGTGGATCCCCACACCCCCCCCCCGGGGAGCCCCCGCCGCCCCACACACCCAGCCCGCCCCACCACCAGCACACCCGGCCCAGCCAAGCAAGCACAGACCACAGAGGCCCCGCACAAGGACGGCCAAGCAGGTGGCGGCGGAACGGCGGCGGAACAGACCAGGCACACGGGGCAGCCGGGGATCCCCAAGGGTTCAAGTAGTTAGTCATAGTAGGTTCAACAGTTAGTCAAAGTAGACATAACTGTCCCAGAGTGAGAAGGAACAGTGCTTCTTCTCCTCCGAAGTCTTCTGCTTATCAGTAGGTAGTCGTAAAACCTTTGTTTATCACATGAGAGTATCCTGCTCTGCATTCTTGTCATTCACACAGTTTTCAGTATTCACACAGTTTTCAGTAAACATTGTCACATTGTTATTGTATTAAAGACATTTTTTTCCCACACAGTGACCAGAGACCAAATGACATATGCACTCTCCAAACAGGACCAGGTAACACACACACACACACACACACACACACACACACACACACACACAGTATATCTGCTGTCCTGTGTATTTGTCTCTCTCCCCTGTGCCTGAAGGAGTTCCAAGGTAAACTTATCATAACGTTTCCTTTTCTCTCCCACCCCTCCCTCCTCCTCTCTCCCACCCCTCCCTCCTCCTCCTCTCTCCCACCCCTCCCTCCTCCTCCTCTCTCCCACCCCTCCCTCCTCCTCTCTCCCACCCCTCCCTCCTCCTCCTCTCTCCCACCCCTCCCTCCTCCTCCTCTCTCCCACCCCTCCCTCCTCCTCTCTCCCACCCCTCCCTCCTCCTCTCTCCCACCCCTCCCTCCTTCTCTCTCCTCCCTCCCCCAGGATGACTTGCTGACCCGTCTCCCCCCTGTCCCCCTCAATCCCTTCCCCTCCACCCTCCCAGCCGCAGCGGCCTTGTACACACTCCCCCCGAAGCCCTGTGAGGGGACAGCAGAGCATCAGGAACGATAGACACACTATGTTTATTTAACCCTGCACCCGAAGGCTTCTGAAAGAATACGTTTAGTACACCATTCCCTAAAGTCTACTGTCATTAAATGAACTAGGAATAGTCATTCCAGCTAGGAGTTGTCATTTAGGAATTCTGTTCTGGAGGATCGTTTTCGAGGGTCGTTTTGTCTAGCTATACTGGCTAAATAAGTAAGCTAGAACGTCGCAAAAGGAGGTAGCGGAGGCAGAAACCCCATGTGGAAAAACAACACTAAAGCATAATGAAAATACATGCAGAGGTTTCTATATGTTTTTGGGGGTTGTTTATGGTCATTCTAAAGATGTATTTAGCTTTTGGCCTGTAATGGTTAGGATTGGGACAGATAAATTGATTTGGGATAAGTGGTTGGGGGCAACTTTCTACCAGGAGTGCCTTGACATGGCAGCTGTAAAGATGTCTAGAGTCAGAGTGGTTGTTGGGGAGGAAGTGGGAGCCCAACAAATCTCGCACTTTAATTGATATGTCAATAATCACTGAAAAAAAAAATGTGAAAAAACAAACAAAAACAAAAAACGTTTTTTTTAACTGTTATTGGATGGTTCCCTGATGATGGGCGGTGGCCGAGATTGGTTGATCGTGGTACCCAAAGTAATTATTTAAAGATTGCTCAAGGTAGACAGTTTAAGATACAAGTTTATTCACGGTACCCTGTGAGCTCAGTCACAGGCAGACAGAACGCACACAGAATGATATTCACAGTGCCTCTTATAGGGGATAGTTGATGATCAAGCAAAGATACAAATCATTCTACAGACAGGGCTCCGTTGAGTCTACCCTGGCCTGTTGACTCCGTCCCCATCCCATAAGGAGTTGGTTGTCATGGCAACAAAGTCACCCGAGTCCGGTCAGTCCCAAGTATACTCAATGACCTCTTGACCCATGTTCCATACTGGTCCCTAGTCAAGTTACATGCTGCAAGGTATATGGCAGAGACAGAGGTTGGCTGAATTGTCAACAACTTAGATATTACAGCTTGATTATGCTTACTAATGAGTTTATACATAGTGTCTAGAGTTTACCTATGTACAATGAAAGACGCATCCTATCATTAACTATCTTTGATTAGCTGTGAGATGGTTATCCTTTGGCTTTTTCAGCACATTTTGGAAATGGATGTATGTATTGTAATGTGAATACTGCCGATATTGTGGAAAAACACCAATAAAAAGAGTCTAAAAAAACTAAATAGAAGAGTGAATTGTTTAGATGTATCAATGTGTATCACACAGACCTATGTAGCAGAGGATAGAAGAACAGAGAAGAGGGATATCCTTATATCAGCATGTTTTTTTTAAATAAACATACAGAGAATACAGTTTTAAAGCTAATGTGTCTATAACAAAAAGGTTGCAAACAGAGACCGATTTATAAAAATAAAGTATATGTAGCCTAACCTCTCCCCCACCCACAAAAACTTCACAAACAAGAAAGACAGTGGAAAAAAAACATCTTCCTGGTACATATCAAAATGTTTACAGTTAGTGCTACAGATAAATATTAGGTAGTCAAAGGAGCAGAAACAAAATAGGAAAAAAAAAAAAACATAACCAACAGCCAGCTTCACAGAGGTATACCCTGGAACTGCAATTTTTCTATGGTCATATTTTGAAAACATTTGCTGTAGACCCATGCAGTGTGTATTTAATTATCTTCCAGCTTGCTAAAATGAGGACATTTCTGATCCAAGCCTCGTGGGATGGAAGAGAGAATTACTTCCAACAAAGTAATATCAGTCGTCTAGCTAACAGGGTTAGGAAGGCCACAAGGTCCACTTTCATTCTTGGCAGGACCACTGTATTAGGTACAGTGGTCCTGCCAATAGAGCTGTAGATGGAACTGGGTCAAAGGGCACCCGAAGTACCTCCGTTAATGTGTCAAACATACTGGACCAGTAGTTCTGAAGAGATGGGCAAGACCAACACATGTTAATCAACGAGGCAGGACTTTGTCGACACCTATCACATTTTACATTGAATGAAACCATGTTTGGCACATACAGATGAAGAGTGGACCCAGAGAAGTATATCATCCCATAAGTCGTCTGTAATGTCTTCACCTATATCCTGTTCCCAGGATGTTTTAATAGCTAACAATGAGGAACTCTGAAGGGAGAACATTCTCATATCCACACGAGGTGACACCTTCTGATGTAGGCGGTGGTAGTAAAAACAGCATCAATGGAGGGGTGTACGGACTGAGAGTGTTTAATGTGTGTGTGTGTGTGTGTGTGTGTGTGTGTGAGAGAGAGAGAGAGAGAGAGAGAGAGAGAGAGAGAGAGAGAATAAAGGCCTATGTAGGTTACATGGGGTTGAGTACTCCATGTGAAGGATAGACAGTGCCTTCAGTAAGTATTCAACCCCCTGGACTTCTTCCACATGTTGTTGTGTTCCAAGCTGACTGTCACGACCCTGGCTCATGGATCGAGACAAGAAGGGGAGACCACGCCCTCCATACTGGCCTGCACTATTGATAGCATTCTGTTGACCGACCATGCTATGGTTAGATTAGATATGACTCCATATCGAGAGACCATGAGGTCACGAGTGTGGCGCTTTAACTCATCGCTGCTACGGGACGTTGGTTTTAGGGAGGAGCTTAGGGCACAGATCAATCTATACTTGGAGACCAATGTCCCTACAGCTCCCTCCGCCATAGTGGCATGGGAGGCCATGAAGGCTTTTCTCAGGGGATTCATTATTCAGTACTCCTCTCATAAAAAAAGGCTTCCACTGCTAAACTTCTAGATTTAGAAAGGGAAATTAAGAATATAGAGGATAAATTAAAAAGGAATATATCTGACGTACTTTGTAAAAAAACTGACTCATCTTAAGTATGAATATAATACTATAATATCTAAGAAAACAGAGTTTCTTCTGTTTAGAGCTAGGCAGACTATTTTTGAATCTGGGGACAAGGCGGGAAAATTCTTGGCTAGATACATTAAACAGAAAGAGTCTAAATCTATTATAGCAGCAGTGAGGGATGCAGAAGGGACATTGGCAACTGAACCTAGTAAGATAAATGACATCTTAAAAGACTTTTATATAACCTCTATACGTCTGAAAGCACTGCCACGGATGACGAGATAGTATCCTTCCTTGATAATTTGAACCTCCCAAAACTGAGTGGTGCACAACAAGAGGAGTTAGAGTCACCTATTAGTTCACAGGAGATTATTGAAGCAATCAAGGCCCTACCAGCAGGCAAATCGCCTGGCCATGACGGCTTGGGGTCATCCCTATGTTCCCCGGGTCCTATGTTCCCCGATTTCTTAGAAAAAAATAAAAAAAGGGTTCTATGTTCCCCGCTTCCGAAAAAGGGTTCTATGTTCCCCGCTTTCGTGAGTTTATTTTTTATTTTTTATTTATTATTTAAAAAACAACATACACAAATACATAATCATACTGTTGTTTTTTTATTTTTTTAAACAACATACACAAATACATAATCATACACACATACACAAATACATACACAAATACATACATACATAAATACATACATACACAAATACATAATCATACTGTCACAAATCTACTAACTCTAATCAGCCTGGTCTCACACGGCAGACGTCAGAATTCGACGTTTATGGACAAACGTCGAATTCTGACGTGAGATTGCATCCAAACGTCGAATTCCGACGTGACATTTGCATCCAAACGTCGAATTCCGACGTGACATTGGGGTAGCTCGTTCTGATAGCGCAGGGGTGCGCCTGTTATGTGCGCCTGTCGGGGCTTCTCTCGGGATTATTCCATTTTGAATTGGAAACCCTATGGTTACCCTAACCCTAACCTTAACCCTAACCCTAACCTTAACCCTAACCCTAACCCTAACCCTAACCTTAACCTTAACCTTAACCCTAACCCTAACCCTAAATGTGGCCTAACTAATTAATGCAAGTGCAATTCAAAATGGAATAATCATATACCCTCACCAGAACATCACTGTCCCTCCTCACCAGAACATCACTGTCCCTCCTCACCAGAACATCACTGTCCCTCCTCACCAGAACATCACTGTCCCCCATCACCAGAACATCACTGTCCCCCCTCACCAGAACATCACTGGCCCCCCTCACCAGAACATCACTGTCCCTCCTCACAAGAACATCACTGTCCCTCCTCACCAGAACATCACTGTCCCCCCTCACCAGAACATCACTGTCCCCCCTCACCAGAACATCACTGTCCCCCCTCACCAGAACATCACTGTCCCCCCTCACCAGAACATCACTGTCCCCCCTCACCAGAACATCACTGTCCCCCCTCACCAGAACATCACTGTCCCCCCTCACCAGAACATCACTGTCCCCCCTCACCAGAACATCACTGTCCCCCCTCACCAGAACATCACTGTCCCCCCTCACCAGAACATCACTGTCCCCCCTCACCAGAACATCACTGTCCCCCCTCACCAGAACATCACTGTCCCCCCTCACCAGAACATCACTGTCCCCCCTCACCAGAACATCACTGTCCCCCCCCACCAGAACATCTCGGCCCGGGTGGAGGTGCGGACCGCCGTCCCTCCCCAGCACACCCGAGACCTGGCGCTGGCCGCCGTGCTCTTCTTCTCTGGTGAGTCAGCGGGGCAGGGGGCGATGTGGGGTCAGTCTGTCTCACTATAGGTGGAGCTAGCTGTCACTCACCCTGTCCTGTCTCCCTATAGGTGAGATATATATATATATAGATATATATAATAAATATATATTATGTATATTGATACATATGATTATGTATTTGTGTATGTTGTTTTTTAAATTTCAGATTTCAGATTCAGATTCATTTATTTATTCAAGGGACAGTGCATATTAATAAAACAAAAATAAATTCTAAATACGCCAGAGTTAGCCCGAAAGCTAGTTTTCATCCGCAGTCCCTATGCCATGATGTTGTATACGGCTCCCTGGAGGAAAAAAGTACATTTAAAAGATAAAATATAGGTAGACCTAGGCACAAAAAAGTAGACAGGACAAGCATTTAGCTTAAGGGCATAACATAGGGGGTTAAAAGAGCATACATTAATCATAGGCGGTTAAAAGGAGGGTACATATAAGCAGAGGGTTAAAAGAGCATACATTAATCATAGGCGGTTAAAGGGAGGGTACATATTCGGTAAGCAGACTAAAAGCAAGCAACATATACGCACGGTAAGCAGACTAAAAACAAGCACACAGACTGTACAGGTAAGACATGTTAGGCGGTACACAGACAGGCGGTACACATGACATACAGGTATAGGACAGGACATTTCAATGTTGGCAGGTGTGTGTGTTGATCATCCACTGTTTTAGGTGCTTTCTAAATGATTTAAAGGTGCCTAATTCTTTAAGGTGCCCTGGAATCAGGTTCCATTCACGTGCCCCTCTAACTGACCAGGCAGACTGACTAAAGGCACTCCTCCTAAATGGGATGGTGCAGTCCCCTCTGGTGACACCCCTTGTGGTGCGTGCTGTACTTCCTGGTCGTGAGATGAAGGTGTTAAGTGGTGGTGGGGCTAAATTGTGGATAGTTTTATAGACAAGGCAGAGGTTTGTGTAGGTTTTCAGATTGTCCCAGCTTAGAATGTTGTGTTTCTTCAGTATTGTGCAGTGGTGAAAGTGTCTTGGCTTCTTGTCTAGTGTTTTGATTGTTTGTTTGTATAGTGACTCGAGTGCTTTGCAGGTTGTGGGATTTGCTTGTGACCAGCTTGTTATGCAGTAGTTGATGTGTGTGAAGATCATGGCGTGGACATACATGGTAGCTGCCTCTGTTGACATGTAGTCCCTTATAAAGCGGAAGTTGGACAGATTGAACTTGACAATTTTACAGACCTTTTTGATATGTGCCTTAAAAGTGAGGTTGGAATCTAACAGCACCCCAAGATATTTGAACTCGTTCACAACTTGTAGTTGTTCCCCTGAGATAATGACATATGCTTCTTCAGCAGAACGGTTTGTTTGGGTAAAAAACATGCTGACCGTCTTGGAAACATTAAGTTGGAGACAACAGTATGTCTATCTATCTTACACTCTGTCTCATAATAAATAATTGCATGTTATGGAGGCTATTTGCCCACAATTTATTTGGTTCAATGAAAACATTTTGACTGTGGAAAAAACGACATAGCCTACATTTAGTCATACGATGTAGTCTACCACTGAATGACTGAACATTACTACATGAACAATGCGTGAGCTTAGAATTATAAGGTAGTTCAGAGATATTGAGCGTCAAAGTTTTTACATTCCATTATGTTTTTGTGAGATGGAACCTTTGTATTTGATGAATTACTAACTCAAAAATGTCAACATTTAAAAAATAACACCACACAGGCATTAATAAACACCTAACGGATCAGATGATGTAAAAAAACTACATTTTGACAAAAATGGAGATAGAACCATATAATTCTAACGTCACGACATTACTACATGAACAATGAATGAACCAGAACAGTGAACACATGTGTGCGTTTCTCCACATTCTCTCTGCTGTGCGTCGGCCTACTTACCACCAAGACGCGTCGACCCTCAGGGACGTGAGCCAGCAGACTGCTACTACAGATACATACAAACATATTCCACTTGGCAATAAGTTCATATTACAAAGCTTTGGTCGGTGAGCAGCACATTCGTTCAGGCACCTGGAGTAGTAGTGAGCATTAAAGCATTTCCATGAGTCCAAACGAACCCAGGCGCGCGTCGGGACTGTGCCAAGCAAAGCCAACTCGGTGATGATTGCACAAATGCAAAAATGTTATTAGCTATTTGTTCTTATCTTGCATTAAAAACCGATTATCAGAAGATTGCAGGACGGATCTCTGCGCGTAAAAACCATCCCGGGTTATTATATAATGTTATATCAAGGGACCGCGCCTGGGAGATATCAGACAGTCGCACTTCAGTTACCAGAGAGATTTGCTGTGCCGGAGAGAGATAGGCAGATCATCTGCTATCAGGTTTAAAGTGCTTACACAAGGGGTGGGCGCAGTCCCGTCTCAGGAATGAGGTGCAGAAAGTAGATGTCTGAGAGTATCTGTTCAGGCTGGCTCTGACACCCGCAACCACAGGCTTGGCCCGTCTCCAAGCGGCAAGGTGGAGAATGTAGAATGCGCTCCGACGTGATCGGTGTTAAACCCGGAGCGTCTGGAACCCAAACACTCAGACTTGGACGTGTTTGGGAAGAAACTGGTGTCTCCTAACATGCCCAGGTGCCAAATAGTTCACCAACTCATTGCATGACGCCATGTTATGTTATGTTATGCAGGGCACAGATGAAATATGAAATATTAGATGGATAGCAGATATGAAATATTAGATGGATAGCAGATA
Source organism: Nansenia antarctica (assembly GCF_963989245.1). NCBI lineage: Eukaryota > Metazoa > Chordata > Actinopteri > Argentiniformes > Microstomatidae > Nansenia > Nansenia antarctica. Next base: position 78,344,992 of record NC_137675.1, read on the forward strand.
TGAAATATGAAATATTAGATGGCAGATAGAGATATAACACTACTAAATGATCACTTGGAAGAATGATAAGAAGTGATCAGAAGAAACGACGCTTAGATTCCCGTAAAGCCCCTAAACCCTTAAAGGTGATGTGTGCATTGGAATTGGATTATCACATTCTTTTGAACTTCCACGATTGTCACAATGCGTTTCCTCTGTCTTTGATCTCCCGTTTATGTAAGAAGGGATGTGATGTCCCCGGCGCGTCTCTGGATGGGGAGGTCTCCTGTCTCCTGAAGGAGATTAATGGAAACATTGAAGTCCTCTCCTGATCTCCGTGGAAGAGACGAACAAGACAAGAGGGGACATTGGTAAAACAACAGATCATGCTGCCAGCCGGGACACGGGGAGAAGTTTGAGCTTTCCTGTTTAAGTCTCATCAAAGTGCGATTTGCAACGGAATGTCTATCAATATCAAATACATGTCGATTATACAACCTGGGCCCATCAAAAAGGGCCCACACTTTGATTGTGAGGCATATCAGCGTCTTTATATATAGGTTAATAATAATTATATAATTCTCAAAATCTAATAATGAGGACAATTGAAGCAACAACTTAGGTTAGGCTGTATACAGGGAAACGTTCATCGTCTAGACAGCTGACCTTGTATCTAGGCATGTGTTGTAATGTTTTGCATCAAAATACAAAAGATGAACCTAACATTTCCATGAGTCATTTCTTAAAGGGGCAATCAAGGATGGGTACATGAATCTTTTTACTTTTAAACGAATGATATCCAGCCGTTGATTCTTGAAGAATATAACTTGTAAATGCCTCACGAGTTTATAGTTTAACTGTCTTCCCCATCAGAAGCTTTTTGTTGTTGTTGTTGTTGTTGTTGTTGTTGTTACTGGTAATGTTCGTAAGCAATGTCATTCTAAACCAAAACAACTTGGGATGAAGCGATCATTTCCACCACTTTGTTGTTGAGTGCCAGATTGCCAGTTTAATAGTTGATTTATGTCAATAATATAACATAAGAAAACACTAAACATTTTACATATATAGATGTAGATCTATATTATTGAAACTGGACATTTCTCTAAATTCAATTTCAAAAGAAAACTGGTGTAAAGCGTTCTCCTTCTGAGCCGTAAGTGACCTCCCGCTCTCTTTACTGGAACATGTTCTGGGAGGATTTCACTGATACTAAACTTGGGTGCTCTAGATAAAGAAACTGGGTTTTATTTGACAAAACCCCACACTATTACTTCAAAAGTTTAAACAACTAACTACAACAGTAGTTGTACAAGTACGAACGCAAAAAACAATCAGAAACAAAACACAGCCACATGGACCAATAACACCTAAATATCACCTGAAACTTCTCTGAAACGCATTTGAGATCCTAGTCTCATTAGCCATAATTCTTAACCAAAAATAAACATCAGACAAAAGAGTGAACTGATTAATAACCTAAGCCATAACTGGGCCAAAACAAGAGTAACAGGATGTTTCGCGGGGCGTCTAGAGGAGAGGGAAGGCACATCATCTACTTCACACCCTTGGCCCTGGCCAGCAGGAACAGCAGACCAGCTCCCAGCATGCTCAGCGCGCAGCTCTTCAGGACCCGTCTCCCCCAGCTGCCGTGGGAACCAGGTCCAGGAAGACAGCAGGGGTCTCCGGTCTGGTCCATCTGAGAGAGGAGGAGGAGGGGGAGGAACAAGGGAAGAGGTGAGGGAGGGAGAGAGAGAGAGACAGAGAAAGAGGAGGGGAGCGTCACAAGGGAAAAGGTGAGAGAGAGAGAGAGAGAGAGAGAGAAAGAGAGAGAGAGAGAGAGAGAAAGAGAGAGAAGGAGAGAGAGAGAGAGAGAGAGAAAGAGAGAGAGAGAGAGAGAGAAAGAGGAGGGGAGCATCACAAGGGAAAAGGTGAGAGAGAGAGAGATCAGTACACACACACACACACACACACACACACACTCCCTCCTTTCAGGTGACCAATCCTGACCTAATGTTGGGGGCTAACATAATCCTGTCCGGATTACGCCACTTCCCGCCAGTTCACCTCCATCAAAGCTCTCCTGCGCTCAGGGTGAGCGCTGGGAATTGGCTCAATTACTGCGGCCGATTGGCTGGAGCGCTAAGACGGTTACTACCTGTGGAGACGCTGGCATGTCTGGTCACTCACCTGACTGCCCTGATCTGATCTGAGGCCAGGGCCAAGTCCCTTACCTACCACATCACCATGACGACTGCTACACACTTACACACAGTGGTGTAGTCTAGTGGGTATACTGTGATTTTTCCCTCCCAGCCTCATATCGTTCATTTCGGAACGCCATAAAAATACATCTGCGCTCCCTGTCTAATGTTATATATCTAACATTACATGATAGTGCTGCATTTTGACATATTTCATGTCGTATTTCCCCCCCGTTGAGTGTGGTATATGACGCTATAGTCAGTCCCAATGGTCCAAAAGTCAAGTCAAAAGTCAACACAGACAGGGTGAATTTTATGAATGAAAGTGCTTTTCCACTTCAAAGGGCTTTACAACGGCCTCTCATTCACCCATTCACACACACATTCACACAACAGTGGCAGCAAGCTACCATGCAAGGCGCCGGCCGGCCCGCTCACTGGGAGGAATTTGGGGTTCAGTGTCTTGCCCAAGGACACTTCGACATGTGGCCAGCCGGGGCTCGAACCACTAATCTGCCAACCTTGTGATCATTAGACGGCGACTCTACGTCCTGAGACACAACCGCCCCACTACAACATTAGACATTACGAGATAACATGGCTCATCTCACTATGTATACTGTGTGTGCTCTATTTAGACTCCCAACTCGGTGTAGAGTTTAAACTGGACACTAGGTGGCAGTCACGGGCGTGTTGATGTTTGTTGATTGAATGAATGTGGTTGGGGGAAATTGTCCTCGTCATTTCCTGACCATGTTGTTCTTCTATGAAACAGAGTTCAGAGCAGGAGGCTAAACGTGTTCAAACCTCAAACCCGTGTCATTCACGCTGATCTCCAGAGGGGCGACAAGGACGCTGAGACTTCACTTGATATCTGCCAACACACCAACACACTCAGATGACACAGAGGGGATATCTTGACCCACACCCCCACCCCCCACTCTTCCACTCAGTGCGTGTTGCGCACGCGTGCGGGTCCATGTCTGGAGCTGAGCTGTCACAGAGGAGATGGAGAAGGGAGAAGGAGAACCTCGTCTTTCCACATGGCCTCTGTTGGCCGTCGAATTCCTGTCTGACACCGGGAGCGTCCAGGGGTCCCCCCCTTCCTGTCCTCACCCCGACCCCCACTTCCCTGAAGACCCCCCCCCCCGCCCCTCCCCGACCCCTCCACCCCTCCCCACTGACAGAACCCCACCCCCCCTCCCCTCCCACCCCCCCCCCCACACTGACAGAACACTGTCATACTGTCTTTGACTTATGGGCTGTGAGGACCCAGCCCTGTCAGGACTTACCCCTGTGTGCACACACACACACACACACACACACACACACACGCTCGCTCACACACGCTCGCTCACACACACACACAGAGAGAGAGAGCGAGGAGGAAGATGACCCTGGTCACTCACTCTCTCACCAGTACGGTGGGGGGGGTGTTGGCCGGGGCTGGGGAACAGCAGAGAGGATAGGGAGGTGGAGGAGGAGGATAGGGAGGTGGAGGGGGAGGTTGGCCGGGGCTGGGGAACAGCAGAGAGGATAGGGAGGTGGAGGAGGAGGATAGGGAGGTGGAGGGGGAGGTTGGCCGGGGCTGGGGAACAGCAGAGAGGATAGGGAGGTGGAGGGGGAGGATAGGGAGGTGGAGGAGGAGGTTGGCCGGGGCTGGGGAACAGCAGAGAGGATAGGGAGGTGGAGGAGGAGGATAGGGAGGTGGAGGGGGAGGTTGGCCGGGGCTGGGGAACAGCAGAGAGGATAGGGAGGTGGAGGAGGAGGATAGGGAGGTGGAGGGGGGTGTTGGCCGGGGCTGGGGAACAGCAGAGAGGATAGGGAGGTGGAGGAGGAGGATAGGGAGGTGGAGGGGGAGGATAGGGAGGTGGGGGGGGTGTTGGCCGGGGCTGGGGAACAGCAGAGAGGATAGGGAGGTGGAGGAGGAGGATAGGGAGGTGGAGGGGGAGGTTGGCCGGGGCTGGGGAACAGCAGAGAGGATAGGGAGGTGGAGGAGGAGGATAGGGAGGTGGAGGAGGAGGATAGGGAGGTGGAGGGGGTGTTGGCCGGGGCTGGGGAACAGCAGAGAGGATAGGGAGGTGGAGGAGGAGGATAGGGAGGTGGAGGAGGAGGATAGGGAGGTGGAGGGGGAGGTTGGCCGGGGCTGGGGAACAGCAGAGAGGATAGGGAGGTGGAGGAGGAGGATAGGGAGGTGGAGGGGGAGGTTGGCCGGGGCTGGGGAACAGCAGAGAGGATAGGGAGGTGGAGGAGGAGGATAGGGAGGTGGAGGGGGAGGATACGGAGCAGAGGGTGAGACAGACATGGAGAGTACCGTACTGACCTTGCGTAGAAGGTTCCGGAGAGAGGTGACCTCCTTCTGCAGGTCTCTGGTCTGGACCACCAGCTCGCTGCAGATGGCCTGAGACTTGCCCTGGGGGTCCAGGCCCAGAATCAGCTGGGGACCAGAGGAAGACAGACATCCATCAGACGCACCAAGAGCAGCAGACAGTATTAAGACGCACCAAGAGCAGCAGACAGTATTAAGAAGACAGAAAAATTATCAGTACTGTTGATCCTGTTAATTTATGTATTACCGGTAATCAATGGAGAATATAATTTAAGTATTATTGTTCTCACATGGAAGTGACGGTTAGGGGTAGGACATGATAAGCTTAGGCTTCATCCTACTACCCTTCATGTCCCCACCCACCCACCCACACCCACACCCACACACCCGCCCACCCACACACATACATACCCACACCCACACCCACACCCACACCCACACACACACACACACACACACACACACACACACACACACACAAACACACACACACACACCAGTGTTACCTCAGAGGCGCTTTGTGGGAAGCGGCCGATGACGTCCTGAACCGTCTCCGTCAGGTAACAACACTGCTGCCTCAGACTGATCAGGAAGTTACACAACTCCTCACTCCTACACACACACACACACACACACACACACACACACACACACACACACACACACACACACACACACACACACACACACACACACACACACACACAGAGACATCGATCAGGGGAGATGTACAGCAGACGACTCACCTCTTTGGGACAGACAGACAGACAGACACAAATGGATGTCTGTGTCCGTCTGTCCCAAAGAGGTGACGACAGAGAGACAGGAAGGCTCCACTTTCCACTTCCCATGAACGGACGGACGGACGGACAGACAGGCGACTAGGGGCGCACAGTCAAACGGCTGTGTCTCAGGAGGTAGAGCTGCCGCCTAATGATCACAAGGTTGGCAGATCGGCGGTTCGAGCCCCGACTGGCCACATGTCGAAGTGTCCTTGGGCAAGACACTGAACCCCAAATTGCTCCCAGTGAGCGGGGCCGGCGCCTTGCATGGCAGCTTGCCGCCATTGGTGTGTGAATGTGTGTGTGTGAACGGGTGAATGAGAGGCCGTTGTAAAGCGCTTTGGATAAAGGCGCTATGTAAGTGCAGTCCGTTTACAATCCATTTACAGTCTCCCCCCCTACGCAACACCCAGACAACTGAACACACACAGAAACACTTGTTCCTAGACCATGTGTGGACCCTCAGCATCATCATCATTCAAAAAACCCACAGACCGTGACCTATGTCTCTCCTGTCTCTCTCTCTCTCCGTCTTCGTACATAATCTCGTATCCGTCAAAGAAGTCCTATTCCTCTCAGCGACGACATTCTCGAGATGGTGGTGGTGATGATGGCTGATAAATGCGGTTCTTTATCTTAATGGTATGTTTCCCGTGGCGGGGGCGGGGGGCGGGGGGGTGATAGGTGAGCCGTGGTGGATCCCAGCAGCTTGTTCTGTGAGCCTCACACTCTGTCAGCGGGGCATGTAAACACTGTCAGGCAGGCCTGGAGGTACTATCTCCCTGCTCAGGCCCCTGGGTGTTAGACACTCTGTTAGTTTATCTAGGGGACTTGACCTCTGTTAAGAGAGGCCGGCGGATAGCGATAGGCAGGTCGCTGGTTCGGTTCGATCCCCTCCCTCAGGGCCGCAAGTGGTGCCTACCACTGCCATTGTGCCCTTGAGCAAGGCACTTACTTAACCCCTAATTGCTCTTCTGCCTAGAGAAAAAAAAAGACATTCTGTTGTGCAATGACAAGAAGAGGTTGAATCTAAATCTACTCTACTCTACTCTAGTCTAGTCTAAATCTTAGTCTAGGGGGAGGAGGAGGAGGAGGGGGAGGAGGAGGAGGAGGGGGGGGAGGAGGAGGAGGGGGAGGAGGAGGGGGAGGAGGAGGAGGAGGAGGGGGAGGAGGAGGAGGAGGAGGAGGAGGAGGAGGGGGAGGAGGGGGAGGGGGAGGAGGAGGAGGAGGAGGAGGAGGAGGAGGAGGAGGGGGAGGAGGGGGAGGAGGAGGGACGTTCCCAGCCGGAGCGGTGGTTGATCTCCCTGAGACGACGCCTCTTCTAAGTGAGTCGCTTTGAGGGCAGCGGAGATGAAAAGCTAAACGGATGACCGCGCCGCGATGGGCGTGTGTGTGTGTGTGTGTGAGCGGAACCTTTTTTCCCACCAGAAATCCGGCTTAGGGCTGTGGTAGGATGAGCCGAAACCTCTGGACCTCTCTGTCTGTCTGTCTGTCTGCGGGTGTTTACAGTGGGACCCGTCAGCGGAGGAGAGGTTTAGCCTTGTGGGATTTACAGCGTCTTCTCCGCGCTCCGCACCCCCGCCCTCCCCTCTACGGGGCCTGGACGCTGAGTACAGGGAGGAGAGAGCGGGGTAGGACTGAGGATTCATGGTGTGGGGGGGGGGGTGGGTCTAGACAGACACGGCTGTTTGGCCCTGAGCTCTGGCCCTCCATCTGTCACCTTCCATCCCCTCTCACCTTACAAATCATTACTGCCCGCTTAGCCCATTAGGACACACACACACACACACACACACACCGCCCCGCACTCCTCTCTCTCTGGGCTGGGGGGGGACAGGAGATCCCAGGCAGGGGGGACAGAGGGAAGGGTTAGACTGGAGGGGCGGAGGGATGGATGACTTCCAGTGTGTGTGTGTGTGTGTGTGTGTGTGTGTGAATGAATGGTGGACTGCTGCAGAGTGTGAGACCAGTAGATATGATCCACCTGCTGTAGTCAGGGGTGCAAACTGGTGACGGCCCAAAAAGGTGACCATTTATTTTCTCCTGAAAAGAAAGAAAACGCCCCCCCACGGTTCGGCAAGCATGTCCACCGCGGATCAATTGCAACATTTAAACAAGTAACTAGTCTGCAGTGTGTGTGTGTGTGTGTGTGTGTACCCTGTGTCTGTGTTGTCCAGCTGGCTGAGTGTGTGTGTGTGTGTGTGTGTGTGTGTGTGTGTGTGTGTGTGAGTGTGTGTGTGTGTGTGTGTGTGTGTGTGTGTACCCTGTGTCTGTGTTGTCCAGCTGGCTGAGTGTGTGTGTGTGTGTGTGGGTACCCAGTGTGTATGTTGTCCAGCTGGCTGAGTTTGTCCAGGTCCACTCTGTCCAGGTCCACTCTGTCCGGGTGCATCTCCTGCACGGCGCTGAGCACCTTCCTCTGGTCCTCTGGGTCATCGATGCCCATCTGGGAGACACAGAGGAGCTCAGTCCCGTGATACAGAACCTTCAGACACATTTCAGCTTCATGCATACAAGCACGCCTGTACTATTGTCATTGTTCATATTGTATTCCACCCCTGTACATTGTACCGCACATTTCAAATCTTTTATCTTTTTTTTTTTTTTTTATCTTGTCGTATCATATTGTTATTTATTGTTTTTGTTTGCTATGCACCGTGGATGAGAGGGAAACGCAATGGCAGCCCTCTGTATGTCTGTACATATACTGGATTGACAATAAAGCTGACTTTGAGCTTTAAAAAAAATTGCGGTTGAGAGAGGACGCTGGCGTTGCTTGTTCGCCGCCTGAAATCTACTAGGTGGATTTGCAGTATACAGTAGGGATGTTACGCTCGACGCAGTAGTCACGACACAGCGTCTATCTTCCGACGCAATGTGCGTCGATACAAATGTATCGATGCTTGTGTCAAATGGCAAAAACCACGTGACTACTCGAAGAAAGATTCGTACGTCACACACGCACATCTGACGCGTGTGTCAATCGTTCCGCAAACGGGGCAGTGTTCCAAGTTTGGTACTGCATAAAATGACGTTGAACTCTCATATTCACTCATATTCACTCATATTCGAGGGTTGTAGTCAGAGTGGAGACATACGGACGCTAGACAGAATACATTTATTGACAGAGACAGAGATAGAGATAGAAATAGACATGAGATTGGTAGATATTGATAGATAGATATAGAACATACAGAGATAGTCATAGATTCATAATTGCAACACATAGGCTAGCCAGATAGATACACATAAAAAAACGTTGCCTGTTCATGTACACAAGCAATAAATATTTGATTGTTCACATAAGCACAAGTCTGTCCAGTTTCCACAATGTAGCCTTGTTTTGCACTCTTTCCCTGTTCCACGAGCACGTCCCAACACTGTGGCCCCTGTTATGCCATGTTGACCATCTATATCTGCCCCAATTATCAAACAGCCATGTCCCACACATGCCTAAATGTCGTTCAGATTTGTATCTTTACATATCAGAAATGGACACAACATTTGCATTTATTTATTTATTCTTTCATATATGTATTTATTATAGTCTACTAGACACATCAACATTTAAGATCGCATATATGGCCACACAGTTTATCACAGCACCTTTATTGAACATGGCTTATTGTATTTTGCCTCAAATTCCTGACTTGTGAATCAGTCGATACAGCCGCAATACCATGACCTGACCAGCAGATGTCATTGTGGAGCTGCTGTATCGACTGCATCGATAGATCGACACTTTTTCCGACACAATTGTGTCGAACGTGTCAATTGCGTCGAAAGCTTCGTTTCCCCCATCACTAGTATACAGAGTAGATTGTCCCACAAAGACACCTAGACTTAGATTAGTAATCTAAAAATGAATTAGACCCCTATACTTTCTTTCATTTTTTGTGTCTTTTTATTTTACTACTCAATCTTTTCAGTTTGTAAAGCGTCTTTGAGTGTCTAGAAAAGCGCTATATAAGTCTAATGTATTATTATTATTATTATTATTATTATTATTATTATTATTATTATGTCAACCCCTGGACTACAGTGGTAGTACTTTGAAGCTGCGACAGCATGTGTGTGTGTGCGTGTGTGTGTGTGAGCGTGTGTGTGTGTGTGTGAGCGTGTGTGTGTGTGTGAGCGTGTGTGTGTGTGTGTGTGTGTGTGTGTGTAAGACTTCTTCTTACGTTCTCCAGGTCGTCCTTCTCCATGGTCAGCAGGTCGCTCCAGGTGACGTCATTCTCCTGTAAGAAACCACATTAATAAAATACACATCTACACTGCTACAATAGGACTTTTACAGTTTGCATAATGTTCCAAACCAGAGTGTCTGGTATCTAGCATACCATATCTTTGCACATTTCTACATACCTCTTTTTGATATAGCCTCTAATGTATACATCTGTATACACCATGCTGTACATAGCTACCTTAACTGTACATATCTACCTTAACTGTACATATAATTACACACGTATAGGGGTAGTGGTGGTCTAGTGGATAGTGAGTTGGACTTGTGATCGGAAGGTTGTGAGTTCAAATCCCGCCTGAAGCCACACCACTACTAGTGTGCCCTTGGGTAAGGCACTTAGCCCTCAGTTACTCCAGGGGGAATGTCCCTGTAATTCGTAATTGTAAGTCGCTTTGGATAAAAGCGTCTGCTAAATGGCAAAATTAACATATCTACCTTAACTGTACATATCTACCTTAAGTATACATATCTACCTTAACTGTACATAGCTACCTTAACTGTACATATCTACCTTAACTGTACATATCTACCTTAACTATACATATCTACCATAACTGTACATATCTACCTTAACTGTACATAGCTACCTTAACTGTACATAGCTACCTTAACTGTACATATCTACCTTAACTGTACATAGCTACCTTAACTGTACATATCTACCATAACTGTACATAGCTCATAACTGTACATATCTACCATAACTGTACATAGCTACCATAACTGTACATAGCTACCTTAACTGTACATAGCTACCTTAACTGTACATATCTACCTTAACTGTACATATCTACCTTAACTGTACATATCTACCTTAACTGTACATAGCTACCTTAATTGTACATATCTACCTTAACTGTACATAGCTACCTTAACTGTACATATCTACCATAACTGTACATATCTACCTTAACTGTACATAGCTACCTTAACTGCGGCGTTCCACAAGGAAGCATATTGGGACCTTTACTGTTCCTAATATATGTGAATGACATGTCATCAGCATGTGATTGCAATTTGTTCCTGTTCGCGGATGACTCGGCTCTGCTGGTCTCTGACAGGGACATATTGCAGGTGGAAAAAGCGCTAAGCACTGAACTGAGTAGAATCTGCATCTGGCTAGCTGACAATAAACTATCAATACACCTAGGTAAAACTGAAACCATCCTATACGGATCCCCATCTAAACTCAGAAAGGCTGTAAATTACAAAATAAAAGTGGGTAACATTACTATCACAAGAAAAGAGGATATTACATACCTGGGCTCCATCTTAGAGGCAAATCTTTCCGGAGATAAAATGGCAGCAAAAGTAATCAAAAAAGTTAACCATAGAACTAGATTCTTGTACAGGATATCCTCACTTGTCAGTAAAAACACACTGAGGACCCTATCAGCAGCTCTCATTCAATGTCACTTCGACTATGCCGTAACATCATGGTACTATAGAACCACAAAGGCCCAAAAAACAAGACTCCAGACAGCCCAAAATAAACTGGTTAGGCTTCTGCTAGGCCTCAACCCTAGGACACATCTAACCGCTGCTCATTTTTTTAGCCTTGATTGGCTACGAGTAGTTGACAGAGTGCAGCAGCTTGCACTGGGCCTGGTCTTCAAGATACGCTACACCACAAAGACACCCAAGTACCTGTCAACATACTTCCAAAAAGTGAACAACGTCCACACATACAATACCAGAGGAAGCTCCACGAACCACGTTCAACCGCGTTGCACCACAAACAAGGGGTTAAACTCGTTTGCAAACTATGCAGTAAAAATGTGGAACGCCCTTCCTATAATCTTAAAGGAGTGCAAAACACTGCCCACCTTCAAAACCACTCTCAAAAACATTTACAGGAGGCTGCAATCCGTAACTGGACCCTCTAAATCAAAAACTGTACATACTTGTTGTTTTGTCCCCCCGCCCGAACTACCCATTGTACATATTATTTGTCTGTCCCCCTGCCCGAACTACCCACTGTACATACTTTGTGTTTTGTCCCCCGCCCCCACCTGTGGTGTATGTCCCCACCTGTCCTACCCGCTGTACATACCTTATGTTTTGTTGTATTGTTCTTCCCATGTTGGATGTATGTTTATCTTGTAGATAGTACTAGTTATTTGTCTGTATTATCTTGTAGATAGTACTAGTTTTTTTGTCGGTCTTACATGTAACAATGAATTGAGAATCAAGGACCCCAATTGAAATAAGCCAGTGGCTTTCTTGGGTTTTTATCCTGTTAGTTGACCTTGTATGTAATATGTACTTTCATGTACCTACTTCTGCAAATCTTCTAATAAAGTTTTCAATCAATCAATCAAAACTGTACATAGCTACCTTAACTGTACATATCTACCTTAACTGTACATAGCTCATAACTGTACATATCTACCTTAACTGTACATAGCTACCTTAACTATACATATCTACCTTAACTGTACATATCTGCCTTAACTGTACATAGCTACCTTAACTGTACATATCTACCTTAACTGTTCATAGCTCATAACTGTACATAGCTTACTGCTATCCTCTCCTGTATATAACTAACTACCGTAACTTGCCATACTGTACCTATCACTTATCACTATCATGTTTTATATCATGTGTTATATCACTATTCACACTTCTGGTTAGATGCGAAACTGCATTTTGCTGTCTGGTACTTGAACTCTGCAATGACAATAAAGTTGAATCTAATCTAGTCTAGTCTAGTCTAATCTAATCTAATCTAATCTAAAAACATCTTGCCTGATGTGGTTTTAAGGCCAGCCTGATGATACACTGTTAAACAGGAGGACTCAACATAGAGACTCACCAGCATGACGTCAAAGAGGTACTCCAGGTCCAGGCCGTGCAGGAGAAGCTCCAAGTCACACAGTTCGGCCAGGCTGTTAAGAGGAGAAGGTCAAGGTCACAGTTTCAAACTGGTTTCAAACAAGGTCACAGCGGAAACCGTGTTAAACACTGACACACTGAATCACCAACAGTCGTATGTAATCGCAACAAAGCTTTTGCTTACGCCAGTTCAGCTCTGGTAAACAGTAACACACATTATGACGGCAGTTTATTTGTGTTTATGTCTAGCTGCTAAAGAACAATGGAGAAACAGCTGTCTCACAGGCCAGGTCCCAACATTTAAACAGGCCCTCAAAACCCACCTCTTCAAGCTCGCCTTCACCAGTTAATCCTCTCCCCCTCCCCCTCCCATGTGTCCCCAGCACTACATTCATTAGGCCCCTATACTTTCTTTCATTTATTTTTTGTGTCTTTTTATTATTACTACTCGATCTTTTCAGTTTGTAAAGCGTCTTTGAGTGTCTAGAAAAGCGCTATATAAGACTAATGTATTATTATTATTATTATAATGCCCACAAGAGGGCCAAACACACGCTTCACAGCCCACACTGAATGACGAGTCTAATGGGAATAGTTTGAAGTCCATACTTCCTTCCTCCTGTCTATGATGTTTCAGCTGACATGACCAACTGTGACAGGTGACAGCAGCGTAGTGGAATCCTTACTGTCACTCATCCACTCAGGGCAAGATGTAGGGTTACTTTGAGGAGAGAGGATGTGTTTTAACACTACAACAGCCGTACCTATTTTACCTACTAGTAGAGGGTCAAATAGACCCCCTTTTTAGAATGTAAATCTGCTATTTACACACAGAGATCACTAGAGGGCGCTTCTTTTTTTTAGCCTGCCTCCTACACAGAAAAACTGCAAAACAGCTTTATACTATCTTATCCTGAAGTGATTTAGAAAATGTAAGGATACTGGGTGGTAGAACGCACATATCTAGGAGAAGTCATGAAAGGAGGGTCCTGAAATTTGATCGAGTGCAAAGATAGAAATTTTTTTTTACTCACAGGGGTCACCGTGACCCCTCACGGCTCTTCTAGTGTTAACGAGAGTTACACTAACTACAGGACATAGACTAAACCAGCTCAGCTGGGCAGTAGTGGGCGGGGCCTACTGCAGGCAGTGCTGCAAAGGACAATGTGAATGTAGAATATCAGAGCTAGTACAGTAGGGTTTGGGTCAGCCCTCTAGTGGGTCAAGCCCCGACCTCACCTCTGCTTGGAGGCGGGGGCGCGAGGCCCCCCCTTGAAGAACTTGAACATGGTCTCCTCCCTGGAGGGCCCCAGCCCGTCTGTCAGGGCCTCGCCGTAGGAGGCCAGGTTCCTGATGATCTGCAGGAGGGAGGAAGCCATGGATAGGGACAGGCACGCGGGAAGGTATTTTGACTGGGGGTGCTGAGGTGCTGTCTATATACGCTACAGGGAAAAAAATTGCCAGGGGAAAAAGTATAACGATTTCTCTCCCTCCCTCCCTCCCTCCCTCTCGCTGATTGCTCGTTCGCTCACACGCACACAGTGGCATAACGACGGGCCCCAATGCACGGGCAATAATAGTTAAGCACGCACGCACCCGCACACTACAAAGACGTAACGTTAAATATTTTACGAACAATGTGTTGGAATTTACAGTAATTTCCACTCAGCTCACAGTGTCCCACAATGTCCACAAACATGATGTTGACCATTATTACAGACAGCACTCCATGTCGATTGTTATTGCCTCTTAACGGAAGCCCTTCGCTGCCGAAGAATCGGATGGATCTGAATATCAGTTCTAATACGTTTCTGGCCGTCTGTTGCTCTTTCTCAACAACGTCCGACAGTAGAGCATTAATGGGAGTGTTGTTAAGCTCAGCATCTTCTTCCAACTCCACTTCAATTGTTCTGGCTGATTTAGCATTTTTGCTAAAGAACTCAGAGATTCCCTAGCAAGATATGACCATGTGATCACTAACATTAAAACGAACAAACACATTTTTACATTTATTACAAAAAACACATTTATTTGTATTCCCAAAAGCAACAATAGTTATTATATTGTTTTAAATTATTGTTTGAATAATATTTTTATTTTTTAAATTCAGGCAGGAGGAGCTCCTTCTGCCTGCCGCTAGGGGGTGCTGCAGCACCCTCAGCACCCCCCTTCCCGCGTCCCTGGATAGGGAGCACACAGGGGGTTAGAACTAGGGATGTCCCGATCCCATTTTTTCACTACCGATACCGATACCGATACCTGGGCTTCAGGTATCTGCGATACCGATATCAATCCGGTATTTGTATTTATTGTTGTACTCCTGAAATACTTCCCCAGTATAGTCCACAACAAGAGGACTGCCAGCCTTTAATCAAGCAACAAAACAGTACTCTGCAGTACTCAGTGACCAACTGGTTTACAGTTAAAACTATTTAAACAGCAGCATTCAGCATTGTAGGAAAAAAAGAGTTACTGTCTGATTTCTAGTTTTAGTGCCTTCATTTTTTATTCTATTTATCTTCTCTTACAAATGGCAAATCAATTATAGGACCTTTTTTTAAAGTGTAGCCTAGTGACGCCCGCTGGTGAGACTGTAAAGCAGTCGCAGAATCGAAGGGGTGTCAACAATATCTGGTTTTCGGTTTTTTTCATAACAGGCAACTTGTGCATAACAGCAAGCCCTGGAGCACCCTGGGACAGGAGCACTGACACTGGTAGTTCTTAATGCAGAGACTTGCCCATACTCCATATAGTCTACAGCACATAACCTGGGGGTCGTTATGACCCAAGAGCTGTGAATCAAACAAGGGCACCAGTGTTACGATGGGATAATGTATTTGGACCCAAGTGCAGAGTAGAACAGAGTAGACGGATGCAGGAGTATAATTCAAAAATAAAGGTACTCTTTATTTTGAGCAAACGGGAATTAATAATAACCACCCAGTAAGCGGTGAAACAAAAGAGGAGAAATCAAGTCTCCGATAAACGATTAAATAATAATAGGCAACAAAACAACAAAACAAAAGGGGAGATGGCTTTAGTCTCCCAAAAACGCCGTCAATAGAACAAGGCAGGGCAATGTACTTACAAAAGTCAAACGATACTTTATTTCCTAAACAGGCGAGGAACGATAAGGCTACGACGACCCCGTACACACATAATGAACGCAACATATAGTGAACAACCGACAACCAGAGAGGAAACAGAGGGATATAAATAGCCACAGCCAAAAAAACACACCAGGTACCAATCAGTAATTAGGACAGACAAAAATGCATACATAAACACCAGAGGACGCCAAAGGGTCGCTCCACAATAAGAGCGACCCCCCAAACCTTACACACCAGTGTGCAGGAGGGGTTAGGGTTAGTGTTTAGGGTTATTCAGTTTATACACTCTCAAGCACCCGGACTACGTG
This sequence comes from Nansenia antarctica, assembly GCF_963989245.1. Lineage (NCBI taxonomy): Eukaryota > Metazoa > Chordata > Actinopteri > Argentiniformes > Microstomatidae > Nansenia > Nansenia antarctica. Next base: position 78,360,785 of record NC_137675.1, read on the forward strand.
ACAACATCTTTTCTGAACGACTCTTTTATCTGACGACAGCTTTAACTGGACGTGCCAAGCCCATCAGAGCGATCAAAGTGTACACACTCTGGTCATTCATCTGATCAGACTCACACAGGGTCAGGAGGTGGTTGGTTGTACCTGTGTTCTCCTGAAGGTCTGGGCCAGGTCTGCAGCAGTCTTCCCGGCCTTGTTGCTGATCTTCTGGTCGGCCCCCAGTTGGAGCAGCTTGAGGACGGCCACGTCCCTGCCGTACTGCACCGCCATGGTGAGGGCCTGGGGGGGGCCAGGAGAGGTACCAGGAGAGTTACCAGGAGAGTTACCAGGAGAGTCACCAGGAGAGTTACCAGGAGAGATACCAGGAGAGATACCAGGAGAGTTACCAGGAGAGATACCAGGAGAGTTACCAGGAGAGTTACCAGGAGAGTTACCAGGAGAGTCACCAGGAGAGTCACCAGGAGAGTCACCAGGAGAGTTACCAGGAGAGTCACAAGGAGAGTTACCAGGAGAGTCACAAGGAGAGTTACCAGGGTGGTAATTAGTAAATGGACTGACTTATATTTACATTTACATTTTTGGCATTTAGCAGACGCCTTATGTCGTAGACATAAGGCGCTGCGTCTCCTGAGACATCTACTACCCCCCAGCACTGCGTCTCCTGAGACATCTACTACCCCCCAGCACTGTGTCTCCTGAGACATCCACTACCCCCCAGCACTGCATCTTTTGAGACACACGCTTTTCCCCTCTACTGTGTCCCCTAAAACTTCTATTGCCCCCCTTGTACTGTTTCTCTGTTTCTCCAGTGTCTATATTAAAACATAAGTGTTTTTTTGTTTTATTTTTTCTTCTATCACGACAACTGCCAATGGCCCCTGAGCTGAGCTAGATTACTCTTCCTGCTACGACTGGTGGATTGACGATTAACTTGCTTAGTCAAATGTATTGATTAAGTAAGTCGCTTTGGAGTAAGGCGTCTGCTAAATGCCAAAAATGTAAATGTAAATGAACCCAGGCGTGACCACGACGCCCCTGTGAGACTGGGGGGTTCAGGCAGGTCACATTTACATTAACATTCACATTTACATGTTTGGCATTCAGCAGACGCCTTATTCCAAATCGACTTACTTAATCAATACATTTGACTAAGCAAGTGAATCGTCAATCCACAAGTCGTAGCAGGAAGAGTAATCCAGCTCAGGCCCGGGGCAATTGGCAGTCTCTGTGATAGAAGGAAAAACCTTCTTCTATCACCTTCTTCTAAACCTAGTTATTATTATAGATTTTTTAAATATATAGACACTGGAGAAACAGAGAAACAGTACAAAGGGGTCAATAGAAGTTTTTAGGGGACACAGTAGAGGGAAAAAAGCGGGTGTCTTCAGGAGACGCAGTGCTGGGGGGCAGTAGATGTCTCAGGAGGAGCAGTTAAGGTGTAACCTGAAGAGATGGAGGTCTTCAGTCTCCAACGGAAGATGGGTAGTGACTCTGCAGTTCTGAAAAGTTGGTACACTCACCGTGTCGCCATGGGAGTCCTGGGAGTTGATCTCTGCGCCGTGAGACACCAGCAGGTTGATCAGCTGACCGCTGATCAGCTGGCCCTCGCGCGCCGCCAGCATCAGAGAGGTCAGACCAGAGCTGTGGACCAGAGATGGTGCAATGGGGTTTGATACGGCGCAGTGACACTGGATTTCCTCTAGAGGGCGACATACACCAAGCCCATGGCACTCCTAGAACCGAGTACTAAGTACAGGGTTCTCACACATTCTGAAACATCACATTCAAGCACCTTTCAAGACTCAATTCTCTCAAATTCAAGGACCCAGCACGGCATAGTTTGAGACAGAACTAGTTGACGAGCTAAGTAAAACATTGTTGAATATATATATATTTTTTAGAGAGAGAGAGAGAGAGGGGAATTCAAGCACTTTCAATGACCCATGTCTATTTTCTAAAACTTTTAAGACCTTGATTTCTTTTTCTCAAATTCACAAACTTTCAAGGATTTCAAGGGCCCGTGGGAACCCTGTATGTCCAGTTCAAGAGAGTTTGTTCACGCTGTTTGTTCATGCTGTTCTCCCTCACTATGACCTGACTAAACACCAGTGTTGTGAACGCCTGTTTCGTGTCCTGGCGGGCTCTCGCACGTAGATCAACTTGTGTCATTGACTGGCCACACAGATACCTGGTCATTACCTAGATCTGCTGCTCACAAAAGCCCTATTCACACAGGACTAGTATTACGTGGTGACGTCCGTAATTTGTAATGATTATGGAGGTCGTCTGTGTTCTTAATCCCATGCGTATCGGCCATGTCCGTAAAAACGTCAGTCAAAATGACCTACCGCAAATTACCTACCTACCCTATTTCACTGGTTCTGGATGTCCTAGACCACCAATCTCTTTCACAATCTCAGTGGCAACATAAAAACATGTCGTACTGTACGATATATGGCCAAGCGGTCTGGAGACTGTCGGCACTCAATGACTTAATAAATCACTAAGTAATCAATCACTAAGTAATCACTGTTCACATAAAGTCAGGGATGCAAACTGGTGATGGCCCAAAAAGGTGACTTTTTGAAAGAACTTTATGAAAACTGTTGACCTATTTTGAGGTAAAAATCGGCTAAAACGGCTAAAAGGTGACAAGTTTGCACCCCTGTAAAAGTGTTACCCCCGCTTGAAGGTTTCTGTGGGGTTTCATTCATGAAAAAGAACAATGTTACCGAGAACAGAGGAAGAGGATGTGATTGGTCATCTACCTACGTGTGCCAGAGCTCGTGTGTGAAGCAACATCATCTTGGCAAAGTACAAATAACCACTGATGCTTTCCACTGAACTTTATCACCTGGGACTCACACACACACACACACACACACACACACACACACACACACAGTGGGTGAGAGACCGCGTCAGACCAGAGGTGTGGGAAACACACTGGCTATTCATCACCATACCTGACACTAGGGGTGGGCATCGATGATCGATGATCGATTAATTGATCGATAAGGTCTTGGTCGATCACAAAATATTTTGCTCGATAATCGTTTTTTTTTTATTTATTTTTTTATAATAATAATAATAATGGAAATTAGTTTGTCCACGTTATGTGTGAGAAATGAACTTTGCATTTGCCTTCGCATTGAATTTCACAACGCAGTACGGCATGACGGAAGTTCCCGTACGTTAGTGTAACCTGACCTCCAGTCCCAACTCCCGCTGTCCAGTCGCTGACAGCGGGAGTTGGGAGTTTCGTCCAGCAGCCGGTGAACGCCCGGTTGATCGAGTTTCATATTAAAAGTATATCTTCTCGGGGTGTCAGCGCGGTGGTTAAGGGCTCAAAATGACCGTATACTGATGGTGAATTTAGCAATAATAGTCTTATGTTTGTACCACCTCCATAACCGGTGTTATGCACGGGAAAAGCCGGTCAAGGAGGCACCCTTTGCAGGTCAATAACTTTGATTCTCCGGGGGTTAGGAAAATAATTCCAACGTGTCCGGATAGAGTAGAAGACAGGGAATCCAACACTATTTGAATGGAGACGATCCTCCACTCCTATCACCGTGGACACAGCAAGGAGCGAATTCCCGGATATAAATATTCCCTCGCCTCGCTGACAGCGGGAGTTGGGAGTTTCGTCCAGCAGCCGGTGAACGCCCGATTGATCGAGTTTCATATTAAAAGTATATCTTCTCGGGGTGTCAGCGCGGTGGTTAAGGGCTCAAAATGACCGTATACTGATGGTGAATTTAGCAATAATAGTCTTATGTTTGTACCACCTCCATACCCGGTGTTATTCACGGGAAAAGCCGGTCAAGGAGGCACCCTTTGCAGGTCAATAACTTTGATTCTCCGGGGGTTATGATAATAATTCCAACGTGTCCGGATAGAGTAGAAGACAGGGAATTTAGGCTACTCAGTACTCACTGCCTTGTTTAAGAGGATTGTTATCTGACTGTAGTGTCTAGTTAATGTGAATGAATGAATGTGTGCATTGTGCAATTCTGCAATAGCAACACAAATAAAGTTTTTTCCCCAAGGAAAACATGTTTGTTATTTCTCGCTTTTTTTTTTAAACCTTATTGATTAATCGATAATTGATCGTTAATTCGTTACGATGATCGAACAAAAAATGTTGATCGTTTGCCCACCCCTACCTGACACTTCCCAGGAACAGAGAGAGGCGTGTGGTGTGGTGTGGTGTGGTGTGGTGTGGTGTGGTGTGGTGTGGTGTGGTGTGGTGTGGTGTGGTGTGGTGTGGTGTGGTGTGGTGTGGTGTGGTGTGGTGTGGTGTGGTGTGGTGTGGTGTGGTGTGGTGTGGTGTGGTGTGGTGTGGTGTGGTGTGGTGTGGTGTGGTGTGGTGTGGTGTGGTGTGGTGTGGTGTGGTGTGGTGTGGTGTGGTGTGGTGTGGTGTGGTGTGGTGTGGTGTGGTGTGGTGTGGTGTGGTGTGGTGTGGTGTGGTGTGGTGTGGTGTGGTGTGGTGTGGTGTGGTGTGGTGTGGTGTGGTGTGGTGTGGTGTGGTGTGGTGTGGTGTGGTGTGGTGTGGTGTGGTGTGGTGTGGTGTGGTGTGGTGTGGTGTGGTGTGGTGTGGTGTGGTGTGGTGTGGTGTGGTGTGGTGTGGTGTGGTGTGGTGTGGTGTGGTGTGGTGTGGTGTGGTGTGGTGTGGTGTGGTGTGGTGTGGTGTGGTGTGGTGTGGTGTGGTGTGGTGTGGTGTGGTGTGGTGTGGTGTGGTGTGGTGTGGTGTGGTGTGGTGTGGTGTGGTGTGGTGTGGTGTGGTGTGGTGTGGTGTGGTGTGGTGTGGTGTGGTGTGGTGTGGTGTGGTGTGGTGTGGTGTGGTGTGGTGTGGTGTGGTGTGGTGTGGTGTGGTGTGGTGTGGTGTGGTGTGGTGTGGTGTGGTGTGGTGTGGTGTGGTGTGGTGTGGTGTGGTGTGGTGTGGTGTGGTGTGGTGTGGTGTGGTGTGGTGTGGTGTGGTGTGGTGTGGTGTGGTGTGGTGTGGTGTGGTGTGGTGTGGTGTGGTGTGGTGTGGTGTGGTGTGGTGTGGTGTGGTGTGGTGTGGTGTGGTGTGGTGTGGTGTGGTGTGGTGTGGTGTGGTGTGGTGTGGTGTGGTGTGGTGTGGTGTGGTGTGGTGTGGTGTGGTGTGGTGTGGTGTGGTGTGGTGTGGTGTGGTGTGGTGTGGTGTGGTGTGGTGTGGTGTGGTGTGGTGTGGTGTGGTGTGGTGTGGTGTGGTGTGGTGTGGTGTGGTGTGGTGTGGTGTGGTGTGGTGTGGTGTGGTGTGGTGTGGTGTGGTGTGGTGTGGTGTGGTGTGGTGTGGTGTGGTGTGGTGTGGTGTGGTGTGGTGTGGTGTGGTGTGGTGTGGTGTGGTGTGGTGTGGTGTGGTGTGGTGTGGTGTGGTGTGGTGTGGTGTGGTGTGGTGTGGTGTGGTGTGGTGTGGTGTGGTGTGGTGTGGTGTGGTGTGGTGTGGTGTGGTGTGGTGTGGTGTGGTGTGGTGTGGTGTGGTGTGGTGTGGTGTGGTGTGGTGTGGTGTGGTGTGGTGTGGTGTGGTGTGGTGTGGTGTGGTGTGGTGTGGTGTGGTGTGGTGTGGTGTGGTGTGGTGTGGTGTGGTGTGGTGTGGTGTGGTGTGGTGTGGTGTGGTGTGGTGTGGTGTGGTGTGGTGTGGTGTGGTGTGGTGTGGTGTGGTGTGGTGTGGTGTGGTGTGGTGTGGTGTGGTGTGGTGTGGTGTGGTGTGGTGTGGTGTGGTGTGGTGTGGTGTGGTGTGGTGTGGTGTGGTGTGGTGTGGTGTGGTGTGGTGTGGTGTGGTGTGGTGTGGTGTGGTGTGGTGTGGTGTGGTGTGGTGTGGTGTGGTGTGGTGTGGTGTGGTGTGGTGTGGTGTGGTGTGGTGTGGTGTGGTGTGGTGTGGTGTGGTGTGGTGTGGTGTGGTGTGGTGTGGTGTGGTGTGGTGTGGTGTGGTGTGGTGTGGTGTGGTGTGGTGTGGTGTGGTGTGGTGTGGTGTGGTGTGGTGTGGTGTGGTGTGGTGTGGTGTGGTGTGGTGTGGTGTGGTGTGGTGTGGTGTGGTGTGGTGTGGTGTGGTGTGGTGTGGTGTGGTGTGGTGTGGTGTGGTGTGGTGTGGTGTGGTGTGGTGTGGTGTGGTGTGGTGTGGTGTGGTGTGGTGTGGTGTGGTGTGGTGTGGTGTGGTGTGGTGTGGTGTGGTGTGGTGTGGTGTGGTGTGGTGTGGTGTGGTGTGGTGTGGTGTGGTGTGGTGTGGTGTGGTGTGGTGTGGTGTGGTGTGGTGTGGTGTGGTGTGGTGTGGTGTGGTGTGGTGTGGTGTGGTGTGGTGTGGTGTGGTGTGGTGTGGTGTGGTGTGGTGTGGTGTGGTGTGGTGTGGTGTGGTGTGGTGTGGTGTGGTGTGGTGTGGTGTGGTGTGGTGTGGTGTGGTGTGGTGTGGTGTGGTGTGGTGTGGTGTGGTGTGGTGTGGTGTGGTGTGGTGTGGTGTGGTGTGGTGTGGTGTGGTGTGGTGTGGTGTGGTGTGGTGTGGTGTGGTGTGGTGTGGTGTGGTGTGGTGTGGTGTGGTGTGGTGTGGTGTGGTGTGGTGTGGTGTGGTGTGGTGTGGTGTGGTGTGGTGTGGTGTGGTGTGGTGTGGTGTGGTGTGGTGTGGTGTGGTGTGGTGTGGTGTGGTGTGGTGTGGTGTGGTGTGGTGTGGTGTGGTGTGGTGTGGTGTGGTGTGGTGTGGTGTGGTGTGGTGTGGTGTGGTGTGGTGTGGTGTGGTGTGGTGTGGTGTGGTGTGGTGTGGTGTGGTGTGGTGTGGTGTGGTGTGGTGTGGTGTGGTGTGGTGTGGTGTGGTGTGGTGTGGTGTGGTGTGGTGTGGTGTGGTGTGGTGTGGTGTGGTGTGGTGTGGTGTGGTGTGGTGTGGTGTGGTGTGGTGTGGTGTGGTGTGGTGTGGTGTGGTGTGGTGTGGTGTGGTGTGGTGTGGTGTGGTGTGGTGTGGTGTGGTGTGGTGTGGTGTGGTGTGGTGTGGTGTGGTGTGGTGTGGTGTGGTGTGGTGTGGTGTGGTGTGGTGTGGTGTGGTGTGGTGTGGTGTGGTGTGGTGTGGTGTGGTGTGGTGTGGTGTGGTGTGGTGTGGTGTGGTGTGGTGTGGTGTGGTGTGGTGTGGTGTGGTGTGGTGTGGTGTGGTGTGGTGTGGTGTGGTGTGGTGTGGTGTGGTGTGGTGTGGTGTGGTGTGGTGTGGTGTGGTGTGGTGTGGTGTGGTGTGGTGTGGTGTGGTGTGGTGTGGTGTGGTGTGGTGTGGTGTGGTGTGGTGTGGTGTGGTGTGGTGTGGTGTGGTGTGGTGTGGTGTGGTGTGGTGTGGTGTGGTGTGGTGTGGTGTGGTGTGGTGTGGTGTGGTGTGGTGTGGTGTGGTGTGGTGTGGTGTGGTGTGGTGTGGTGTGGTGTGGTGTGGTGTGGTGTGGTGTGGTGTGGTGTGGTGTGGTGTGGTGTGGTGTGGTGTGGTGTGGTGTGGTGTGGTGTGGTGTGGTGTGGTGTGGTGTGGTGTGGTGTGGTGTGGTGTGGTGTGGTGTGGTGTGGTGTGGTGTGGTGTGGTGTGGTGTGGTGTGGTGTGGTGTGGTGTGGTGTGGTGTGGTGTGGTGTGGTGTGGTGTGGTGTGGTGTGGTGTGGTGTGGTGTGGTGTGTGTGTGTGTGTGTGTGTGTGTGTGTGTGCGAGCGTGTGTGTGCGCGCGTGTGTGTGTGAAAGAGTAAGTGAATGTGAGTACTTGTATGGAAAGTTGTGTGTGACACAGTCCTCTAAGCTCAGGTGAGTGACAGGTACAGCCATATCTCATCACGACACATTTACCATCTACTTCCTGTTTGACCATATCTATGCAGTCAGGTGACAGTCAGTCAGGCGAGCGTCACTGGTGTTGAAGTGAACCTGCTCTCATGTTTTTCCCAAGGGGCGGGCGGCTGTTCTCAGAGGCAGACAGGTGACAAGGTCGTTTGCTGGGGGGGGGGGGGGGGTTGTGAACTGGTGTGTGTGTGTGTGTGTGTGTGTGTGTGTGTACTGTAGAAGTCCTTACTCATTCCCAGACTAGCAGAGAATCGATACGTAGACAAGTGTTTTGAGCAAACAAGCAAACACAGCTCCAACGTCACCGCCGAGAGTAGAACAGCAGCAGAGAGATAAACCACCCAACTCTGAAGTCATGTTCTCACATGAAAGTCTGAATCGAGACCCGGCGCAAGTGGATGAGTTTGCAACATTGTTGCATCAATTATTTCTCTGATTTGCGTTCTCACAGCCCTTTATGTAAACAAAGTAACATACGCAATCGAAGCAACAGACGTGGTAGTTGATGTCAGAATTTTTTTCAATTGCCCGTTTTTTCAATTGCCCGCTCTTATCCAGATCAACACGCATGCGCATGCGCTGTTTTCCTATGGACAGCCTCGATGCGTCGTTTCTAACTGGAGCGAAACCACCCTTTTCAAGCGTAGCATCCGTTGTTTTTTTGCTGCGGGAGCGACTTCGAATGCGCGTTCTCACAGCTCCAAACGATCCAGAGCAAAGCGAATTTTATCCTAAACTCCGATTCAAGTGAAGCAAATGTTCTAGTGAGAACACACCCAAGTTACTTTAGTATAGGGCCTCTGGCGCCAGGTGAACACACCATGTTCTCCTACCCTATCCTAAGGCGTCCAAAAAGAAGAAAAAACAAGGGTCTTATCACTGGACAGTTTCAGGTGAAACTGAGCTTCAGTACCAACGTTCCCGTGGGATTCCCTTTACCCCCTTTATGTTTTACTATAGGGCTGTCCCAAACGACTATTTTTCTAACGATTAATCTAGCGATAATTTTTTCGGTTAGCCGATTAGTCTAACGACTAATATAACGATTAGTCTAACGATTATTATTTTTACTGTTCGATTAATGTATCACTTAATTTTCCCAAAATAAATGTCAAAAACTGCACTGCAGGGCAATATTCCACAACAACAAAAATCCTCTCTTTCTTACAGTCCAACATAAAATATAATATTATAAAATATAAAAGTTAACTTCAAATAAAAGGAAAAGTGCAAGTAATGCAGTAGGCAAGTTCAAGTCATTTTCAGGAGGAATACCAAAATAAACCAACATAAAATCCTCTAATGAGTGCAATTCGAGTTAAATTCTAATCGGAATCTCTCCATCCCTCTCTCTCTCTCTCTCTCCATCCCTCTCGCTCTCTCTCTCTCCCTCCATCCCTCTCGCTCTCTCTCTCTCCCTCCATCCCTCTCGCTCTCTCTCTCTCCATCCCTCTCTCTCTCTCTCTCCATCCCTCTCTCTCTCTCTCTCTCCATCTCTCAACCTCTCTGGGGTCTGGCCATCGTCAGTGTAGAGTCTGCGTGGGGGTGTGTGTGTGGGGGGAGGGGGGAGGGGGGTGCTTCTTGTTTGGTCCTTCTGCATGTTTATTGTTGTGTCTGTCTGTAGGGTGTCTGGTGTCTGTCTGTAGGGTGTCTGGTGTCTGTCTGTAGGGTGTCTGGTGTCTGTCTGTAGGGTGTCTGGTGTCTGTCTGTAGGGTGTCTGGTGTCTGTCTGTAGGGTGTCTGGTGTCTGTCTGTAGGGTGTCTGGTGTCTGTCTGTAGGGTGTCTGGTGTCTGTCTGTAGGGTGTCTGGTGTCTGTCTGTAGGGTGTCTGGTGTCTGTCTGTAGGGTGTCTGGTGTCTGTCTGTAGGGTGTCTGGTGTCTGTCTGTAGGGTGTCTGGTGCGTACAGAGGCCCTAACAGGACGTTCCACACGCACACGCAGACGTACGCACGTACGTATGAAGGTAGCAGACAGTGGGAGCAGTAGGGGTCAGACACAGGGTGGTCTGACCCTGCAATACTCTAGTTCTCTCCTGGTATTAAAAAAAAACTGTAATATAAACTACATCTGAATGGGATCAGCGTTTATCAGGGTTCCTACACGTTTCAACAAGTCGAATTTAAGACCTTTTTAGACCTCTTTGAATATAATTTAAGCCCTATTTGCGGCACCATATGATTGCTTTTTGTCATTCTGCCGTAGCTTCGTTCGCCAATCACTTGGTTCCAGCTTGATTCATTTCCACGTAAATAGATGTGGTCGGACTGATTTCCTTGCAGGACAAGCTAATCTAATTTTTTAGACCTAATAACTGGGACTTGGGACCTTTTTCCCAATGTGCCCTGCTGTCCTCTAACCTGCAGACTTCGGTGTTGACAGAGAGACGGCAGAGTTGTCCACTGGGAGAGGCCCGGTGTGTCTCCTGAGCCATTCCGGGAAACTCAGCAGTGCAGTACACACACTCTACGCACACACACACACACACACACACACACACATACACACGCACACACACATAGCATGCACACACACACACACAGCATGCACACACACACACACATACACACATACACACACACACACACACACACGTCTCACCTGTTGAAAATGTTGGGGTCGGCGTTGTTGGAGAGCAGCAGCGCCACACACCTAAACATCCTGTCCTCGACGGCGTCTGCCGTGCACGCTGCCATGAGCACTGTGAACTGGTCTGTGTGTGTGTGTGTGTGTGTGTGTAAGAGGGAGATAAAAACACAATCAGTCACACAATTTGTAAAAAAATATTACTGATTTCTTTTCTCACTCATATCTATACAATTTATTGCCAATGGGGAAAACAAACCAAATGTCCTGTCTGTCTGTCTGTCTGTCTGCGTCACATAACAACACTTCACTTGATAAATGGTAAATGGTGCCATGCAAGGCGCCGGCCCGCTCACTGGGAGCAATTTTGGGGTTCAGTGTCTTGCTCAAGGACACTTCGACATGTGGCC
>NC_137675.1:78374083-78416583 GCF_963989245.1 Nansenia antarctica
TCAGGTGAGGGAAACCTCATTTAACTCCAATCGAATCAAATAAAATATAATCAGACCAAATCAAACACGAGTCAATGTTCTCTCTTTCTGGAGACTCTGTTGTCAGTGGTGGGTAGGTATATTTCATTCTGATTGGTTGGGGAGACTGAGACTGGGAGAGAATGAAAGATGAATGTCTGATTAGGGGGCGGCTGTGGCGCAGGAGGTAGAGGAGCCGCCGTCTAATGATCACAAGGTTGGCAGATCGGCGGTCCGAGCCCCGGCTGGCCACATGTCGAAGTGTCCTTGGGCAAGACACTGAACCCCAAAATTGCTCCCAGTGAGCGGGCCACATTGGTGTGTGAATGTGTGTGTGAATGGGTGAATGAGAGGCCGTTGTAAAGCTCTTTGGAGCAGCAAAAAAGGCGCTATATAAGTGCAGTCCATTTACCATTTACCAAATATTGGCAGGCTGACTCAATGGGAAATGATTCAATGCTTCGGTTCAACTCCACAGCAAGTACGGTATGTTGTCAATTCACATTTGGAATGACTAAATGACCCTAACCCTAAGGACCTGTCTCCCACCTTTACTGTAGTTGGCGCTGGCTCCTCTGTCCAGCAGCAGCTTGGTGACGTCGTAGTGGGCTGCGTGCACGGCACACATGAGAGGGGTCCACTCCTCATGGCCCAGCCTGGTCTCCACGTCCACACCTGCCACAGGGGAAGGTCAAAGGTTAGGCTAAACCACACAATTCAATTGTAAATGTCTTTTATTATGATAAAACCCCTTGAGATGTATCATCTCGTTTTCGAGGGGGTCCTAACATAATACATAATAATGTACATGTACAGTACACATTACATAATAACAGCAGAAATAATAAAGAGACACAATAAGTCAGTCACAACATGTTAAGCTGTCCTCTATACATACTATACTTCAAACTATGCTTAATTGACTACTTGAAGACATGTTTTTATCCCGATATTCCCTTACAACCCTGTGAAGGCCTAGTTGAAGAGGACGTTGCTAAAACGTACCGTTGTCCAACAGCCGCTGAACAAGCTGGACGTCTCCTGATGAAACGGCCCTTTCCAAGTTAGAGACACTGTCCTCTGCATCTGGAACAACTGCATCTGTGATCTGAACATATAGATGCTTGTATTAGAAATGCATGCTGTGAATCATCGGGTCTAGCGGGGACGGGGACGGTCGGGTCTAACAGGGAGAAGGGGTCAGGGGTCGGGTATAGGGGGGAGAAGGGGTCAGGGGTCGGGTATAGCGGGGAGAAGGGGTCGGGGGTTCTAGCGGGGAATTGTCCGCAGTGGTAAATGTTAATGAATGTTTCAAAATACCTCATTATTAGGGTTAGAGGTGCACTGAGCCCACCTCGCAGCCAACTAAACATCAACCTGGCCAGGGCCGCTTTAAGGGGGGGCTAGCTGGGGCGGTGGCACAGGGCCTCGCGCTTTGGAGGGCCTCGCGTGAGGCAGGGTAAAAAATAAAAATAAATACATTATTTATTTATTTATTTTTTGGTACCCTGGCTGGCGAGGCCCTTCAAAGCGCCAGGCAAGGGACCATATTATTATTTTTGCCTTTAATACATTTCTAAATGTTCACACATGTGATAATCATAGTCAATCATACATCTAAAATCTAGCATACCAGTAGGACAGGGAGATTCTTAGCAACAGAAAAAAGTAATTTCCCCCTATGACACCTTACGTGAAACGTGAAAATAATTTTTGGGCGCGCGTTGACACTTGTTGTGCATAGTGACTGCTTAGTGCAACGGACAAAATGCAGAGGGAACGAGGCCGAGGAAGAAAATGTTAATCGGGTGCTGAAAAAAGAAATACAAATAAAAGAAAGGAAGGCTTCAGGGCCTCGCTTAGAGGTTCGTTCGAAACATTTCTAAAAACAAGTGAGGCTCCCGTTAGCACCGAAGAAGCTAACGTTACTGCTAGTACTAGCAATGCTAGTAGTAGCACGGCACAGCCCCCCCTTAGAGGCAAAGATGATGTCTCTGAGGTGGAGGAGGACAACTGCTACACCGGCAGCAGCGGGGCTGCCCAGCCCCAGGTGATGATGGTCAGGAGTGGCGAAGTAGAGAATACGGAGGCGGAAGATGGAGCTACTCAGAGCAGCAGCAGCAGGGCTGAGAGTGATGGAAAGCAAGACGAGCCTACGGTGTTAGATGTCATGTATGATGATCCTGGTAATTGGCCGGTACATATGGACTCTACAGTTACAGAAGTGATCATTAGAAGAGGTCCCCCAAAGATGAAACCTGGATTTAGTTATCCTAAAAATAATGAGAACAGGAACTTTAGTGAAACTTTATTTCTCCGAAAACTACCAAATGGGGAAAAAATAGAAAGAAAGTGGCTTGTGTACTCTCAAAAACGGGACATGTCTTTTTGCTTTTGCTGTAAGCTTTTCAACATAAAGGATAGGCCTACATGGTGGTGAGTAACATCTCTATTCATGTCAATAATGGCTTGTGCGTATTTAATGTTGGGTATGATGACTGCTTTATCCTAAATCCTAATCCTTTACGAGTATAAAAGGTTTGAAATGAAACAAACATGGTTGTAAACTATCTAAATAAGTAGATATGCTATTGTCTATCAGCACAGCATGTGAGCGCATTTCTTGCAATATATCGGTGCGTGCGTGTCGCGCGGTTATAAGTAAGTACGTTTTTATTTTTTTATTTTTTATAACAGTAGCCTACATCATTATAAAAGGCCTCGCAAATCTGACTTCGCACAGGGCCTCGCATATCTCCCAAGCGGCCCTGAACCTGGCACCTGGTAGCTGGCTAGACAGCTAGCTAACTCGTGCAACCTGACCACATGCATAATAATAAGAGAAACAATAAAGCGACAAGTGTATTTATCACCTCATTGTTCGGGGTCCTTTTCATATGTGAATATCCGATGTCCCACTCGGGTCTAGCGGGGAGAAGGGGTCGGGGGTCGGGTCTAGGGGGGAGAAGGGGTCGGGGGTCGGGTCTAGGGGGGAGAAGGGGTCGGGGGTCGGGTCTAGGGGGGAGAAGGGGTCGGGGGCCGGGTCTAGGGGGGAGAAGGGGTCGGGTCTAGGGTGGAGAAGGGGTCGGGGGTCGGGTCTAGGGTGGAGAAGGGGTCGGGGGCCGGGTCTAGGGGGGAGAAGGGGTCGGGTCTAGGGGGGAGAAGGGGTCGGGTCTAGGGTGGAGAAGGGGTCGGGGGTCGGGTCTAGGGGGGAGAAGGGGTCGGGTCTAGGGGGGAGAAGGGGTCGGGGGTCGGGTCTAGGGGGGAGAAGGGGCCGGGGGTCGCGTCTAGGGGGGAGAAGGGGCCGGGGGTCGGGTCTAGGGGGGAGAAGGGGTCGGGGGTCGCGTCTAGGGGGGAGAAGGGGCCGGGGGTCGGGTCTAGGGGGGAGAAGGGGTCGGGGGTCGGGTCTAGGGGGGAGAAGGGGTCGGGGGTCGCGTCTAGGGGGGAGAAGGGGCCGGGGGTCGGGTCTAGGGGGGAGAAGGGGTCGGGTCTAGGGGGGAGAAGGGGTCGGGGGTCGGGTCTAGGGGAGCTAGTGGGGAGAGTTGGGGGGTTTCGGGGCTTTCGGGAAAAAAAGGGGGGGGGGGGCATACCTGTCAACCCTCCCGTTTGGGATTCTCCCGTATTTTACCTTTCTTTCCCGCTGTGCTCCAGTTTAAATATTTTCCCGTAAATCTCCCGTATTTTTCACCTATAATATAATATAATTGAACACTTAATTGTTAGACAATCGTTATATCCATGTCGGAGTTGACTTGTTTCCTCTCGTTTCTTGGGCTGCGTTGGTAATCTTGCTCTGAGAGCGCTGGAACGCACACTAGGTGCAACGTCATAAAGGGACCAAGTAATTTGATTGGACAAGAGGCATTCCATGAGTGGTGATCAGATTTTCAGAGCGTATTTACGAACGCAATCTCGGTTATCTCCGTTTTGAAATGATCGCTGGTAGCATTGCGCTGCTCTTTTCCCATTGACATCATGGTGTCAAGTCATGTATAAATAAATGTGCTGAATTGATATGCCCTTTTGTGTTTTCATGTATATATATGCAGGGATGTTCAACGTATTTTACTTTCAACCAGGTATCTGATTCTGATCACCTGTAGTCACTTCATAGGAATCATAGGAACTAGTTAACCCAATTCTTGTTGCACGCCCGGGGGCGTGCGGGGGATATCCCTTCTTTTCAAATCCCAATGTTGACAGGTATGGGGGGGGGGTCGCGGGTATTTGTCGGCAGCGGTTCATGTTAATGAATGTTTCAAAAGACATCATTATTATTATCATCAGACATCATTATCAGGGTGCACTGAGCCGACCTCGCCATGCATCTCTGCAGCCAACTAACCTGTCAATCAACCTGGCACATGGTAGCTAGCTAACCCGCTCCCGGCTCGTGCAACAACCTGACAACCTGACCACATGCATGATAATAAGAGAAAGACACGTGTATGTATGAATCACCTGTTTCACATGTGACAATCCGACGTCCCAGTCGTCCTGGCTGCTCCCGTCGCTCTCGTCTCCCCCGGGGAAGGCGTCGGCAAAATGGAGGTCACCCTGGGCGGCGGCGTGGTCCACCTGCTGAGACATCTTGTTCGACATGGTGTTGGCCTGCAAACCTGACTAATACACGAAGACAAACCCGCAACTTCTAACCCTCAACTTTTAGTTTTGACCCGCAACTTTTGGCCAACTTTTTGTGGTAAATAATGTTCCGCCCTACGCGCATTTCTTGGTAGATTCAGATGTGACTGACTGCGTCTGCTGGAGGGAGATGGTGAACTCTGACCTCGCTGCACCAATCAATGCTTGACGGTAAGTAAGCTAAAGTAGTAATAATAATAATAATAATAATAATAATAATAATAATGCATTTTATTTGTATTGCACTTTTCATTCAAAATAATTAACAACCTAAAAACATAAGTTAAAAATATAATAAGTTAAAAAAAAAATGTTAAAAAACGAACAAAATAAATCACAAGAATTTAGTGCACACCTTAGGGTAGTTGTACCCTAAAGAAAGCCATATTGAACACGTCCCACATTATAATATAAATGCTTTTTATTTGCCATGATGCAATAGACTTCAAACAATCAAACAATCAGTTGTTGGGATGTGGTATTTTTTGTTGTTGCTCCAGGCACAGACAGTGGAGTCGGCGCCCCTGGAGCAATTAGCGGTTAAGTGCCTTGCTCAAAGGCGGGGATCGAACCAGCAACCTTACGATTGCTAGCCGGCCAACCTGGGCATATGGATAGATGATGAACTGTCATTTAATCTATCCATATGCCCATATGCCCAACTCAGCATGTCAGAAGCCTTAAACACACGTTGAAAAACGGCTTTTGACATGCTGAGGTGGGGCCCTAGTAGGGGGTGCTACTAGGACCAACTGTCCATAGCCTACACAATGTGCCAGTCAGTGGACACCACTGTTAACCCTGGGAGCTTAAAGGGTGACCGTGGCAACGGCAGCATCACAGCAGCAGGGGGCGCTCATGTTGTAGTGGCGATGGCCGGCGATGGAATGTCGTCGGTTGGGAGATGGAATGGTGGTGGCAGCCAGTGGTGATGTCTCGGTGGGCGGTGACCTATCGGTGGGAAGTGACCTATCGGTGGGGAGTGACCTATCAGTGGGCGGTGACCTATCGTGGGAAGTGACCTATCGATTGGAAGTGACCTATCGGTGGGCGGTGATCTATTGGTGGGACCTATCGTCTCTTCACGACACTGGCTCCCCGCGGGTGGAATGAGCTTCCCATGGCTGTCAGAACTGCAGAGTCACTACCCATCTTCCGTCGTAGACTGAAGACCTCCATCTCTTCAGGTTACACCTTAACTGCTCCTCCTGAGACATCTACTGCCCCCCAGCACTACGTCTCCTGAAGACACCTGCTTGTCCCCTCTACTGTGCCCCCTAAAAACAAAAACAAAATTGTACTGTTTCTCTGTTTCTCCAGTGTCTAATATATATATATATATAAAAATAAAAAAAAGGCTAGGTTTAGAAGAAGGTGATAGAAGAAGGTTTTTCCTTCTATCAATGGCCCCGGGCCTGAGCTGGATTACTCTTCCTGCTACGACTGGTGGATTGATGATTCACTTGCTTAGTCAAATGTATTGATTGTAAGTTGCTTTGGAATAAAGCGTCTGCTAAATGCCAAACATGTAAATGTAAATGTCTTCCTGGTCCATCATCCCCCAGCCGCGTCCAGTCTTCTCCCAGTGAAGATCTGCCTGAAGACGCCCAACAAAGTCTTCAATCTCACAGAGCTCTTCTTCGTATCTATACTTCCATCTTCGTCTATAGTCTGTGGTGACGTTCCCACTCAATCAATCATCACTTGAATGCCCACAGCCTATTTGAGTATTGTTACTGACCATGTGCATCCCTTCATGGCCACAATGTACCCATCTTCTAATGGCTGCTTCCAGCATGATAATGTACCATGTCACAAAGCAAAAGTCGAGGGTTAACTGGTGAAGGCGAGCTTGAAGAGGTGGGTTTTGAGGGCCTGTTTAAATGTTGGCAGGGTGTTGGCCTGTCTGATGTGGTTGAGGAGGGCGTTCCAGAGGGACGGGGCTGCGGCTGAAAAGGCCCCATCACCCCAGGTCCGGAGCTTAATAATGTATTATTATTATTATTATTATTATTATTATTATTATTATATGCCTAAATGGCTTGTAACTGGGATCCAGAGAATCAATCACACTATGCATCATTGTCACTGATGGGGAGGCTGTGTCTCAGGAGGTAGAGCCGCCGTCTAATGATTGCATGGTTGGCAGATCGGCGGTTCGAGCCCCGGCTGGTTACATGTTGAAGTGTCCTTGGGCAAGACACTGAACCCCAAATTGCTCTCAGTGAGCGGGCCGGCGCCTTGCAAGGTAGCTAACCGCCATTGGTGTGTGAATGTGTGGGTGAATGAGAGGCTGTTGTAAAGCGCTTTGGAGCAGCAAAAAAAGGCACTAT
Organism: Nansenia antarctica; assembly: GCF_963989245.1. Lineage (NCBI taxonomy): Eukaryota > Metazoa > Chordata > Actinopteri > Argentiniformes > Microstomatidae > Nansenia > Nansenia antarctica. The sequence goes on from NC_137675.1 coordinate 78,381,079, forward strand.
ATAAGTGCAGTCCATTTACCATTTACTGGATTCAACAACATCTGCACCAAACCAACCCCCTTTGGTTCTCTCAGCGGGCTGGGTCTGCTTGTGCGTGAACATATAACAGTAATGACATGTCTGGTTTGATGACAATAAACACACTCCTGGAGCTTGGAGTCAACAGGCCTAGTGGACAAGGCTGTTGGTGACAATAAAAACCCATCAGTGGCTGGGCACCACACCTAGTCAGCTCATTGTCTGATTCAATGATCCATGTGATGGCAGGAAGATCATCTTCAATGTGCAATATATCTGTTGGCTGCTCTATGTGCTTGATTTGCAACTGAAACACTCACTCAGTGGCTGAAAGGGAACACCCAATTGACTTCATGTGACTGTGTCTATTTCATAAGAAAGTCGGTCAATTGGATTAGACTTTTGTCGCGCGTGCGTACACACACACACACACTCACTCACACAAGGCAAGGCAAGGCAGATTTCTTTATAGAGCACATATTCATACACATTAATGTAAGTTCATAGTGCTTTACAAACCATAAAATATGTTTAAACGATTAAAAAGTAAAAGTAAAAAATCGGTCATCATATAAAATGCAATAAATTAAAAGCCAAACAAAAGAGGTGAGCTACAATAAAATTTTCAAATATTCAGGTTTTTTAAAATCGATAAATCAAAACAAGTCAATCAGTTAAAAACCTAAAGCCACTCACACTTTTAACCACTCAATTAAAAGCCGAACAGAACATCAAAGTCTTCATCTTAGTTTTTAAACATTGATAAAGATGGGACTGACCTAATATTTTGTGACAGATGATCTGAGGGATCTAGCAGGTTCATAAGGCACTAATGTGTTTGAGATGTACACACACACACACACACACACACACACACACACACACACACACACACACACACACACACACTGTCAGATCCCAAATATAAAGTGGACATAATGACAACTGCACTATTCTTGCAGCAGATATCAAGTTGACAGTGTGGAGAATATGGATGTTGTATGGTCTTATTAAGTAGGTTTGACTAATTGTGATAAGGAGACTATTAGGATCACTGGGTCACCGTTAGGATGTGACTAGTGCTTGATTTCACATGTTATCTCTGTTCCATAATGGAATGTCTTTAATATGTCATCCTCCCTAAAACTGTATGTAACCTGACGGTGATACAAAGTTGTAATGTTCTCTCAGAGGGAACCCAACCCGCTTTTCTTATCATGCGCTTGTAGGAAATGGTTGCTACTTGATGTCTTGGAAAGGATAATATTTCCATCACCATTATGGCATAATACTGGTAATACTGGCAATACTGGTACTACTATTCTGTATTGAGTCAGCTTACTTATGTAAGAAGAGTAGAATAGATCCATGTCATTGTGTCTTTGAATGAGCAAATTCATGTCATGTAAATATGTATCTTTCTATGTTATTTATGTGAAAGTTTAGAGGATGTGGTGACAGCCAGGGGATACTTTCCTCGTGATTTAATATTCTCCATAAGCTAATACTGTTACCTAATCTTATTGGCCTAAATTGTTGTAACTTGGTTTTCATAATAACTCAATTAATTATGGACTGAATGCCACTGACTCTATCATGTGAATGAAACATTCTCCTATCAACACAAACATACACGTGTGTGTGTGTGTGTGTGTGTGTGTGTGTGTGTGTGTGTGTGTGTGTGGGTAGGTGTACGCTATTAGTCTTTATATTTGGCAGTCTTGGACATGTGCACAGATTGGTTGTCAGAGGACTACGTCTACTGGGAATGTCCAAGGGAGAAGCAAAAAGGCTCAGCAAGTATTGCTCTGTCTCTGCGATTATTGGTAGCCGCCAAATATGGCGGAGACGGTGTTACTTGTACCCGTGAGTCTTGTCCTGTTGTATGTGAAAGACATTGTCCATGTCTGTTTGTGAATGCATCCCATCTGTGCCTTCAGTATTTGTGTCCTTGTATACTTGTTTCTATGTGGACAGAAATAAATGATTAAAATGTGTGTGTGTGTGTGTGTGTGTGTGTGTGTTGCAGGGTATAAGCCTGTGTGTGTGTGTGTGTGTGTGTGTGTGTGTGTGTGTGTGTGTGTGTGTGTGTGTTGCAGGGTACAGGACATGAATGAAACATTCTCCTATCAACACAAACATAAGCCTGTCTTGATTGCAGTAGAAAGGAGGATTCCTCTCCTCTGAAACCTGCGTGCAGAAACCCCCAAGCTCCGTTCAGACCCAGTCAGTTTATGTCTCTGCAGAAGTGTGTTGCCACAATATGCAACCCGTGTCATTTGTTACAGAGGCTTGTCAGGATGGAAATGACGCGCTGGGGACTCTTGGCGAGCCCATAAAGGATTCTTCTCTCGCTGACCACCGTGTTGTCAGTTGTCGGGATCATCGATTGAAGCGCATTTGAAGCGCATTTGAAGCGCATTGAGTTGCATCTTGTAAGAAATGCGCTATACAAATAAAAGTTGATTTGATTTGATTTGATCGAGGAGGCGAGGACAGGACAGGGACAGGACAGGACAGGACAGGGAGAGAGCTGTGGTCTGGAAGCAGAGAGAGGCGCACTAGTGTCTCCGCCACTTCAAGGCTTTTGGATTCGGGCTTTGGAAAAGCCAGTTTCGCGAGTGACATCACCCGGGCATTTACAGTAGCCTCGCAGGCGACAAGGAGCGGTCATCCTCGAGAAAAAGGGAAAGGCAGGGCCAGGGGGACAACCCAAATGTGAGCGACACAGACAGCGACACAGACAGGTGCAGAGTGAAACCTAACTGGGGACAGTGGGGGTGCTCTGGTAGGATGCAGAAGTCACCTGTGGAAGATGCCAACTTCCTCTCCAAGTATTTCTTCTGGTAAGACATGCATTCTTTTCTTTTTTTTCTCAAGTATTTTTATTCAAAAGTTACACAATACAATATGATTAAACGTGTTGATTTTTGTTTTTTTTGTTTTGTTTTGTTGCATTAAATGCATTCTTTCTGCATCTTTTGTCCTGGATGTTGGGCATGTTTGTCATGGATGTTGGGCATGTTTGTCATGGTGTTAGGTGTCTTTGTCATGGTGTTTTTGGGGCTGTTTGGAGCGTACATGTGTAACAGAGGTTGTTGGGACGCGTGTAACAGATTTGGAAGAGCGCGTCTCTGAGAGGAGACACATGATTCCGGTGTGTGGGACCAAAGCACATCTAACAGTTCTCCACAGTTCTCCATGCATGGTTTCCATGGCCATCACAAGTTCAACACTTGGTGTAAATCGTTAGAAATGCATGCCCAAACCATGCATTTCTGCATGCATTTTAATGCATTTTGCATTAAACCATGCAAAACCATTTATCCTGGACTGTTTTGCCTGGAAAGGAAATTCCAGCTGTCCTCTGCGACTCAGTGCGTCATGTTCTGATTGTCCTCCGTGCATAATGATATCATTGTGCGGAATGTCATTGATACTAAACATCCAGACTGTCACCATGTGTCCCCTGCGTACACCAGCACCATGCTGTACAATACGAGGTCCTGATATTAGACATTCTTTGAAAGAATTTTTATTTTATTTTATCCTATTTAAAAGTCTAGTCATTATGGAATACATTCAGTGTTGCCAGCCAATTGTTTCTTGAACAGATGATGTTGAAATTGTAGGAATTTGAATTCTTTCACTGCTCTAGTTGTTTGGTTTGGTCTCCTTTCTGGTGGCATAGAGGTGGTGGCAGAACAGAGGATGGGGAAAAAACTGGCGGCCATGCTGGCCAATCCCTCCCACCCGATGTACTGCGAGCTGGCAGGGATGAGGAGCAAGTTCAGCCACAGATTTGTTCTCCCCCGTCAAAGTACAAAAAGATTTGGACAGTCCTTTATTCCAGCTGCACTCCGACTCTACAACCAGGCCCTGCAGGGTGGGGGAGACCTGGAGATGGAACTTTTGGAACTTTTTACTTATTGAGCCTGCACTGTTTTATGTTTTTTATTGAATGTTTTTCTGTTTTCTGTACTGAATGTTTTCTGCCCTAACTGAGCTGTTTGACAACAAAATTTCCCCATTGGGGACAATAAAGGTTTTCAATCAATCAATCAATCAATCAAGCATAGATAGATTCCACAGGTGTGTTGATTTAATCAGATGACATTGTCCAATCAGATATCATTCTTGATGTTCAATGCACTGTATCATGTACAGCAAGCACTGCAATGTGTGTGTGTGTGTGCGTGTGTGTGTGTGTGTGTGTGTGTGTGTGTGTGTGTGTGTGTGTGTCTGTGTGTGTGTGCGTGTGCATGTGTGTGTGTGCTGGGGAGAGGGGTGAAATTAGCCAAGACAAGTCAAACCTCTTCTTCTATTCATGTGCAGGTGGACATCACCACTGTTGAGGAAGGGATTCAGAAAGAAGTTGGAACTGTCAGATGTTTACAAAGCACCCTCATATGATCTGGCAGACAACCTCTCCGAGCGACTTGAAAGGTTTGTATTTGCCAGACGGTCTCCCTATGTCATGTTTTTAAACTTTACAGTTTAGTTTTTTGCATTTTATTTACCAAAACTCAAACAATCACAAACTCAACTTGTAAAAATGTACCTCTGAATTATAACACAATTCACAATTTCATTTCACACAGGTACACAGACACACACACACGCACACACGCACGCACGCTCACGCACGCACGCACGCACGCACGCACGCACGCACGCACGCACACACACACACACACACACACATTACTCAACTCAACTTTACTGTCCAAATGTCATTCCACTCATTCAAATGTAGTGCTGTAGGGAACACAAAACAATGAAATGCTAATCGCATACTTAGCATACAAAGCTAGTTTAGACAGTAGTTCGTACCTAAGATACGATGTGTTTTTCCTGGTGTGTGTTTTGTCCTTCAGTTGTTCCTCTTGGTGAGCTGAGAGTTAGAGGTGGACGTTCCTACTTTCCTTTCTGCCCTTTAACTGTATTTACTGTAATAACCGACCCCCCCATCCACAACGATTAGCAAAGAAACCGGAACTTCCAGACGTCCAACCCCAACCTATAATATGGGGTCGGTGGCATTTGGAGGCAGGCAGACACATCAACGCTGATGTGTCCAAAACAAACACACCAGTGATGGCATGACCCTCCCTCTTCCTCCTCTATTTACCTCTTCTTCTGTCACTCTTCAACTCATAAACTGTCTGCCAGTGTGTGTGTGTCTGTCTGTGTGTCTGTCTTTCTGTCTGCCCGTTTGCGTCCTCACCCTGTCCATCTAATCTCTCTCTCTCTCTCTCTCTCTCTCACCCTCTCTTCTTCACACCACCTCTCACTCCTTCCCCTTCTCCTCCCTACCTCCTCTCTCCTTTACCCCCCCCCCCCCTCCCGTTCTTTAAGACTGAGTAAATGTCACACGTTTGAGAGGATTTTGGAGAGAGAGAGAAAAAAAAGTAAAAGAGAAAAAAAAAAGACAGTAGGCCACCACCCGTTAAATGCCACCCGTGTTTTCGTCCCCCGAAACTACGCAAACATGCCATGTCCCATGCCGGCCCTGCGGGGCCCCTATGGGGCGAGGTTAGGGCACACATCCTAGTAAACGGTGCCGGTGCCAGTCTCTCTCTCTCTCTCTCTCTCTCTCTCTCTCTCTCTCTCTCTCTCTCTCTCTCTCTCTCTCTCTCTCTCTCTCTCTCTCTCTCTCTCTCTCTCTCTCTCTCTCTCTCTCTCTCTCTCTCTCTCTCTCTCTCTCTCTCTCTCTCTCTCTCTCTCTCTCTCTCTCTCTCTCTCTCTCTCTCTCTCTCTCTCTCTCTCTCTCTCTCTCTCTCTCTCTCTCTCTCTCTCTCTCTCTCTCTCTCTCTCTCTCTCTCTCTCTCTCTCTCTCTCTCTCTCTCTCTAAACGGGTGTAAAAGTCGACCTTTGCAAGGGACAGATGCCCGCAGGGTGATGAATGACGAGTGGGTTGGGGGGGAAAGAAAGAAAGAAAGAATGTTCTAAAGAACATTAAAGGTCTGCTGGGAATTTGAACTTTACCGTTCGATGAAACAGGTTGGTATGGTCACCTCTCTCTCTCTCTCTCTCTCTCTCTCTCTTGTTCATTCTCTCGCTCTCTCAATCCCTCATGCTGTCACCGTTTTCTCCCCCGTTTCCTCTCTCCTCTTTTACCCCTTTCCCACCCTCTCTCTCTCTCTTGCCTACACACTATCTCTTCTACTTACTCATTCCTTTCAACAGTACATTGCTAATTCCCTTGCCAATTACGCAGGTTTATTAGAGGTTCCCAGCAACAGTCAGAAGAAGATCGGGAGCGCAGCCTTTGCCAACTATGCCCCAAAGCTTTGGAACACATTACCTTTAGAGATCAGGGAAGCCAGCTCACTAAATATTTTTAAAAGAAAGCTAAAAACGCACTTCTTCAATATAGCCTTCAACTAGCTTATCTGCACCTGCCCACTGCTCATTTGCCAGCTATTGCACTTTAAATATTTTACTGTCCTGGATACTAGATTTCAGGGGTAACCAGGCCCGCCGAGATCCAAGTTAGGCTTAAGGAAGGGACAGTAGGTCCTGGATACTAGATTTCAGGGGTAACCAGGCCCGCCGAGATCCAAGTTAGGCTTAAGGAAGGGACAGTAGGTCCTGGAAACACGGGTCAGTCAGTCAGACTGACTGGCTGAGGCGGCGCTCTCTTCGAAATGCCGCAGTGCTGTGTCCCTTGTTGTATGAATAGATCCGAGTCTAAAAAAACGATTGAACTGTCATTCTACCGCTTTCCTTGTGATGATAAAGAAAAGAGGAAATGGCTGCAGTTGATAAGGTAAGTTACAAGTGATGTAATGAAAAATGTATTGGCGCCAGTGGATACTAACCTAGCTATGGAGGTCAGAACTACCGTTTCTTGCTAGCTATGAATAAACCCAAATCTTCGTGTTTCGGTTGTCAGGCCGTTTTTCTGTGCGGTCCAGCTAAATCTTAGCTAGCTAGCTATATTTTCATCCTTGGCTTGTCTGACCAACAACCATTATATTGTTTTATTTTCTATACATAGCGTTTGAGCATTGTTGGAGGGAGCCTGAGATGTAATAATGACTGCTTCACTATAATTGAAACGTGTGCACAATGACTAATCAATGGTGATCCATTTATTTTATTTTTTACAGGCGTGAAAACTTCACCCCAATCTGCAACTCAAGGGTGTGCAGTTGGCATTTTCCCAATGGCAAAGCTGCTGGGCCATCACGATTCACATGGAACGAGGGGAAGACCTTACAATTCCCTGACCACCGCAGCCACCCTAAACGGAAGAAACTAATGGTCCTTACCAGTGGTGTTGAGGAGGAAAGAACAGATTAACACAATGATGACAATGCAACTGCACAGACCCCTTGTACTTCAAACAGTCTTGTGGTGCTTGAGGTACAGAATTACATGCTGAAAGAAGAGAATGAAAAATTTAAAACACTGTTGGAGAAACAGAAGCTAACCTTTTCCTTCAGTCAAATTTCCTCCAATCCTGACAAAGTCAAACATTTCTCTGGATTGCCAGATGCTGCCACCATCCTGTTTTTGGAAGCGCTTATTTCTAAATTTGAGCTACAATATCATTCTGATTGGACTGTCCAAATTATGCCCCTAGTTGATCAATTGCTCCTGACCCTAATGAAGCTAAAACTTAATTGCGGACACATAGACCTTGCAACAAGGTTTAATTGTAGCACAGCCACAGTGACCAACATCTTTAACACCATCATTGGTGTGCTTTATGACATTTTGTACGTCGGTCTGCTTGAGAACAACATCCCCTCCACAGCAAAAAATCAAACATCACTGCCAGACTGCTTCCGCCCCTTTCCAAACTGTAGGATAGTGCTCGACTGCACAGAGGTTGCTGTCTCTAACACAGAGAGGCTTGACACACAGAGTCATTTGTACAGCCAGTATAAAGGACGGACCACACTGAAGGCTCTAGTTGGTGTGGCTCCCAATGGAGTATTTACCTTCACCAGTGACCTGTACGGTGGGAGTGCCTCAGACAAGGCAATAACAGCTGACTGTGGACTTCTCCAACATCTACAACCAGGTGATATGGTCATGGCAGACAAGGACTTTACAATTCGGGACATTTTGCCAGAGGGAGTTTCACTGAACATCCCGTCTTTCCTTGTCAATGGACAGTTCACACAGGAGGAAGTGAAAAATAACAAGCTAATCTCAAGTGCTAGGATACACGTTGAGCGTTCCATTCAGAGGCTGAAATTGTTTAGCATTTTGCACAACATCCCATACCAATTCAGAAAAAGTATAAACAAGATACTTAAAGTATGTGTGTGTCTTACAAATTTGCAAACACCCATTCTCCGTGAAATTGAATGAATTTACTGAATAAAAAAAGTGTTACTCTTCTTTATATCCCAGAAACATTTATTTACATATACATTAAAATATAAAATACATATAAAATATTTACATTTTAAAAACATTCATGCCTTTCTCTCACCTGATGTCAGACTACAAACTCTTGTACAACTCCTGGAACTCCCCCGCCTCTTCTGACGCTCACACTGCTGAACACTGATTTGATGCTGAGATTTAATTTAAATTGAACACGGTTTAGAATTGAAGGCTTTCACTCTAACAGTGTTTTTTTGTGTGTAGTGGCTTTCTTACACCGGGAAGAGACAGAATTGTGGAGCGGAAACGGAACCGTGAGCCACAACCCAGAATCGGAACCTCACGATTTCCTTCACCCTCATTGGTCAGAAATCAGGCGGCAAGAAAGCGACAAAGGCCGCGTTCGTAAAATCGCTCTGGAAATCTGATCAGCATTCATGGAATGCCTCTTGTCCAATTAAATTACCTAGTCCCTTTATGACGTTAAACCCAGTGTGCGCTCCGGCGCTCTCAGAGCGATTTTACGAACGCAACCAAAGCATTTGAAGAAGAAATCTGTTTGGCAGGACCATTGTCTTTCTAGCGAGTTGACTGCTCGGTTTGCAAGCGCCTGTACAGCCAACTAAACTTGCGAAGTTTTAAATAGTTAAGAATTCATGTTAATGTATTATTTTACATCACTCCTAACTCTACTTAGCAAGCCAAGTCACCGAATCATCCAATAACACGCTTTCTGTCTGTATCGTACAGACACCATGCAGTCTCGTGGTCGGCGGTTTGGTTGGACAGGACTTCCCTCTACCTTCTTCGACCTGTGGTCAGAAACGGAGACACTCTCCCAGGCCATTCGGGCCCCATCAGCAGAGGAGGAGCCGGAGCCAGATAACGTTCTATTTGGTAGAATGAAAGGCAATGTCGTTGGCCTGCGGTACTATACTTGCATGGTGGGTATTACACACAAATAACATTTTAATGTGAGACGCATGACTGTTATCCCAGTGAGTTGAAGCCCAAAGAGTAGCTCAGGAGGTAACTCGCCATGGCAGAGTAGTTGACCGTGATGGATTTGATCATCTAATCTCCGTTAGTGTTGTGATGTTACTGGTGTGCTAATGGTTGGGTTGCAGCTACTGTGGGGGCTTGAATCAACAACCTTGTGGTTACACGGCGAGTGGACTACTTGAGGGGGCAGTGGAAAGATGTCTTTGCAAGGTGGTGTGTGTTAGCTGTGTGTGTCTGTGTCTGTGTCTGTGTCTGTGTCTGTGTGCATGCAGGTGAACAGAGGGGAGATGGTCTCTCTGGTACGACAACCAAACAACCAAGACGACCGCAATGCCGTCATGGTGGCCAACGTGTATGGCGGCCAGGTGGGACACATTAAACGTGAGCTGGCTGCAGCCATGGCTCACGTCATGGACAACAACCTGGCCAGAGTGGAGGGGTGAGTCAAGTGGATCATTCTAGAAAGGGAACGATGAGCAAAGCTATGGCAGGGTGTTGTGAATGTGTGTGTGTGTGTGATTTTAGGGTGGTCCCGTCAGAGGTGAAGAATAAGTTCACCATGCCGGTGTTGCTGTCTTTCTGGGGGAGAGAAGAAAACAAGGACGCTGTAGTGAAGAAGCTCGGAGCCCACGGCTTTTCTTTTTTTACAGGTACACACACACACACACACACACACACTGGGGGAGGACATTAGTCACCAGTCACACACACACTTCTAACACATAGGGTAGCTACTATGGGCCACAGTTAACTTTGTGCTTGTGTGTGTTTCCATCCCAGGGAAAGGGATCATGGTTCCAGGTTCCAACGCTCGTGGTTCCCGCGCTCCATCCAAGAAGTCCATCCCACTGGCACTGACAGCTGAGGAGGTAACATACAGAAGAAAACCTATCATGTATAGTAACACAGACATGTCAATCAATCAAATGTATTTGTATAGCAGTGCAATGTAGCTCTTTGAACGGCAAATTCATGAAAAAAAAAGTAGATGGAGTTGAATTGTAAAAACGTTGTTGACAACTAACTAGCACGCAAGACGGGCAGAGCGGAAGTGTCTGGGTAACATGTACTCTATACTAATACATCATCTCTTCCTTAAGCTGGAGAACGCGTTTGATCGTCTTTTTGAGAACTTGGAGGAGGATAAGAATGGAGAGAAAGAAGCAGCAGAGGTCAGAACTCAGCTCATCTGAATTTGCTGATACGATTTCTTCTTGTCTGTCCATCGTCTTAAAGACGTGTGTGTGTGTGTGTGTGTGTGTGTGTGTGTGTGTGTGTGTGTGTGTGTGTGTCTCTGTTTCTCTGCAGGCTGTATGTACTCCCCTCATGTCCCACCAGAAGCAGGCTCTGAGCTGGATGTGTGTGTGTGAGAACAGTTCGGTGCTGCCTCCGTTCTGGGAAGAGAGAGGGGCACTCTTCTACAATACTCTCACTTACTCCTCCGTCAGAGAGCGACCCCAAAGGTCCCGTGGGGGAATTCTAGCTGATGATATGGGACTGGTGAGACCACCCAACACACACAAACACAAACACACTCAAGTCAATATACTCACCAAATACATACACTTCATTCACACAAACAGACACACACCAGTGTTTCCCACAGGATTTTGTGAGACAGTGCCGGGTGGACCACGTATACACAAAATATATTTTTATGTATACGTCTAACAGAATTGTCGATGGGGGGGTACGCTAGCGGAGAACATGTTCGACGAATGAGGGCCTTGCCGCAAACCTGCTCGAACAATTTCCGCAAACAGCGCTGAAAAATCTGCAGAAGAAGAAGAAAATAACAGAGCTAAAAATGCTTTCGGTTCGTCATGACACTGTTGCAGGACAGATTAGTCTATGGCGTCCGCCACAGTCTCTTCTCTGTATGGGAAACAATGCACAAACATCCTAATCATGATTTTGTTGTGTTTCAGGGGAAAACTTTGACCACCATCGCTCTGATCCTCACCAATTTCCACCAAGGGAAACCGCTGCCCCTTGAGAAGTGTGTAAGTGAGAAGTATCTAAGTTGGTTGGTCAGGTTAGGTCCACGCTGTGTTCTCAAGTGTGATATATGATGTGTGTGTATATATCTCTGTAGGAGCAGCCCTCTCCTGACTCAAAGTCCTCTACTAGCACTGGGAAGAACTCAAAATCTAAAGGTGATGACAGAGAAAGAGTGTGTGTGTGCGTGCGTGCGTGCGTGCGTGCGGGCGTGCGTGAGTGTGCCTTGGCCTATTGGACATGACAGCTAATAGTGTGTGTACTATGTGTCTGACTGCCCTCTCCCTCTCTCCCTCCGTCCCTCCCAGGGAAAAGTGGAGAGGGGTATCACATAGAAGAGCCAGCTGAGGTGGTGAAGGAGGTGGTGCCACCCCAAAAAGGTAAAGAGGCCACCCTACCAAACAGTGTGGAGGACCCAGCAGCCACAGCCACTCTCATCATCTGTCCTATGTCTGTACTCAGCAACTGGCTGGTGAGCACACGCACACACACAGCCACTGTCACGTCTGTACGCTCACTCTCACATACATCAACTGGTTTTAGTGGTCTGTCACAGTGTGTGTTGAATCCCTCTGTGTGCAGGACCAGTTTGAGCAGCACGTGCGAGGAGACATGAAGTTGAACGTCTATCTGTACTACGGCCCGGAGCGCAAAAGAGACCCGAGCTTCCTGTCCAAACAGGATGTGGTCCTCTCTACGTACAACGTGCTGTCTGCAGACTATGGGGTGGGTGGGTGAGGGAGTGTGAATGACTGACACCTCTCTGATGTGCACCTGTCAGAGGTTGACGTGTCTTTTGTAGTGCGGGTGAGATTAAACCATTGACAGGTTGTTGGTCAAAACCTAAAACTGACCCTAATCTCAACCAAACCCTTAACCTTAACCACATGTTAACCAACTCAGAAATGCAATGCTAGTTTGCTGGTCAGGCGTGTCCCCTTTAGTTTTCACCTCATAGGGCCGGATTCACAGACTAAATCACGCTTTCAATGTAACATCTCTATTAAAGATGCTTAGTCCAGGATTAGGCATAATCTGGAGTGCTTTAGTATACCATCTCTATCTCAAGTATAGTATACCATCTCTATCTCAACCTCCCCTTCTCTCCCTCTCTCCCTCTCTGGCTCTCAGGCCAGTGGCAGTGGCAGTGGCAGTGGCAGTAGGAGTCCCCTCCATGCAGTCAACTGGCTGAGGGTGGTTCTCGACGAGGGACACGTGATCTGCAACCCCAATGCTCAGCAGAGCCGAGCGGTCCTAGAGCTGCGATCAAACCGCCGCTGGATATTGTCAGGTACACACAAACACACATACTCTCTCTCTCTCTCTCTCCCTCCCTCCACTGTATACTGTCATGTTTTGGTAGTATGGTTCCTTATTCTGTGTGTCTGTGTGTTTGTGTCCAGGCACCCCTATCCAGAACAGTCTGAAGGACCTGTGGATGCTGCTGGCGTTCCTGCGTCTGAAGCCGTTTGACGTGAAGGAATGGTGGAACAGGGTCATCCAGAGACCCGTCACCGAGGGAGACAGGACCGGTCTACAGTGAGTGGCCATTCACCAACATTCCCACTTAGAATAAAGGCTCCCTGAAGCAGCTCACGGTGATCTAAACAAACAAAATTAAGCTTTTTGTTTACTGTTCTTTTTATACTGCTATGGCCCTTGAAATTGACTTTTAAGATGTCCATACCATTATGGAATGAAAATAGCCACACACAGTACATTGGGTCTGTAAATATTTGCTGTGTGTGTGTAGGAACCTGCAGGCCTTGGTTAAATGTGTGACGCTGCGGCGTACCAAGGCCAGCAAAGTGGGTGGGCGCCCCCTGGTGTCTCTCCCAGAGAAGACTGTGTGTGTCCAACATGTGACGCTCACAGACACAGAGAGAGAGGAATATGAGCTTGCCCGCACGGAGGGACGGACCACCATCAGCAGGTACTTAGCCGCAAGTGGGTGTGGGGGTGTGTGTGAGGGATTTGTGCAGCTGAGTGACTGTGTGTCTACATTTTTTTCTTTTTCTTATATACGTACTGTATGTTCACTGAGTTTTCCATGTAGAGTTGTTTCACAGTGGGTGTGTGTGTACCTAGGTATGTAGCAGATGGGAGTGTTCTCAGGAATTACGCTGATGTCTTAGCCATATTGGTGAGGCTCCGGCAGTTCTGCTGCCACCGTGACCTGCTGGGCAAGATCACCATAGACTTAGGTAACACACATACACACATATACCATGACTAGAACATTCTAATTTATTTTCGTATTGAAATGGAATGTTGTCTCTGAACGTTTGGTGCCCTACATTAAGATCCTCTCTCTGACATCCTCCCCCTCTCCCTCTCCCTGCAGGTGAGCCTGCGACTCCAGCTGAGTTGAGGGAGCGTCTGATGGAGAAGCTGAGGCTGGTGTTGGCCAGTGGCTCTGACGAGGAGTGTTCTGTCTGTCTGGACTCTGTCCGCCTGCCCGTCATCACACACTGCGCCCACGTGTACTGTCGACCCTGCATCGCTCAGGTCCTCAGGAGCGAACAGGTACGCTGCCTGCCTGTTCTGGACAATAAGGGTTATGACTGTGAAATGAATTGCGTCTTGAAACACACAACTCTCTTTCTCCATTGTCCCACTCTCTCCCTTTCCCCTCCCCCCCATATATCGGTCTCCCTCTCTTTTCCCCCTCTTTCTCTCTTCCCCTCAATCCCCTTCTCTGTTTCTCTCACTCTTTCTCCCCCCACCCCTCCCCTGGCTCTCTAGGAACAGGCACTTTGTCCTCTGTGTCGGGATCAGATTAAGGCCAGTGATTTGGTGGAGTTCCCACAGGACGTAGAGGAGGAGGAGAACATACACTCACAGACTGGGAGGACCAGCTCAAAGGTAACACACGCACACACACACACACACACACACACACACACACTTTAAAGGCACAGTCCACTTAATGTATGTAAACTTCTGGTCCACTGGAATTGAGATACAGTGAATTATAAGCGAAATAATCTGTCTGTAAACAATTGTTGGAAAAATTACTTGCAAAAAGTAGAAGTCCTAACCGACTTGCCAAAACTATAGTTTGTTAACATGAAATCTGTGGAGTGGTTAAATAATGAGTTCTAATGACTTACACTTCCGACTTCAACTGTAACTGCCGTACTTGCCATACTGTACCTATGATGTTTTGCACTACATCACTATTTGCTTCTGGTTAGATGCTAAACTGCATTTTGTTGTCTGGTACTTGTACTCAGCAATGGCAAAATGTAATCTAATCTAGTGCATAACCCAGACCTGTTTTTGTCATCCAACTGTGTGTGTGTGTGTGTGTGTGTGTGTGTGTGTGTGTGTGTGTGTGTGTGTGTGTGTGTGTGTGTGTGCAGGTTGAGGCTCTGATGGAGAATCTGCTCAGGTTGCGTAGTGAGGACAGCAGCATAAAGAGTCTTGTGGTCTCTCAGTTCACACGCTTCCTCACTCTGCTGGAGGCCCCACTCAGGTAACACACACTCTGCTGATCCGGTTTGAGCCAGATGTTGTTGGTGTCGGAACTGTATTCACTGGTCCTCTGTGGCTCAGTTGGTAGAGCATGGCACTAACAACGCTTAGGTTGTCGGTTTCCCGCTGAGACCAGAATATGGTACATATTATGTACTGAAAGATGTACAGTATGCACTCACTGTAAGTTGCTTTGGATAAAAGTGTCAGCTAAATGTCATATGCTGTATATTCATAGCTAGGGATGTAACGAGGCATCGTGTGACTATTCAAATTGGTGAGATGAAGAATTAATTGCGATACTCTTTTTAAACAGCAGAGGGTGTAATCTACTTTTTACCTCGCTTTTTGTTATATAAAGAAAAGGAAATAATGCATTTGTTGCATAGTTTGTGTTTTGCAGATATACCCTACCTCATAAATAAAAAGGGATTCTTTAAGGAAAACTGTATTTTGTAGTTTCTGTCATTTTTCAGTCATAATTTGTCTGCATTCTCATTTTGTAAAATAAAATAAAAAATCAGTATTCAGTTTCTTTCGCTCTCTCTCTTTCCATCCATCTCTCCTGTAGGGAGGCAGGTTTTATCTTTGTGCGTCTGGACGGCACCATGACTCAGAAGAGGCGGACCCAGGTCATCCAGGAGTTCCAGAGCCCCGCTCCTGACGGCCCCACGATCATGCTGCTGTCACTCAAAGCTGGCGGGGTGGGACTCAACCTGACAGCCGCCTCCCGTGTTTTCCTCATGGATCCAGTGAGTGTCAGCTGTGGCCTGCCTGTGACAGATACACACATATGTGACAGGAGCTGGTACTTTTTTTTTTTGTGTGTGTGTTTTGGTCATTTTTCAGTTTTTTTTACAGATTTATAAAAATAGTTGAAAATATGCTTATTTGAATATTCGTACACCTCAAACCAAATAGCCGAGGAAATCACCCTGAACCAAAACAAACAGACTGTGCTCCATCGCCCTGCTAACAACAAAGAACATTGCTATGTAACTTATTTAACATAAGCATATTTAGCACATCACAACATGCTGATTGAACATGGACTACACATAAACTAGATTATCACACGGTCCTTGCTTTTGAACAGTCCTAAAACGTAAACAAGACATGTATCACCAACACTCACCAAGTACAAAGCAGGGGGGTATTCCATCAAAGTCGCTAAAGGAAAATCCAGGCTTATTTTTGATAACTCTTGCGAGACCAGAATAAGCCTGTTTTTTTCCTTTAGCGTCGTTGATGGAATACCCCCCAGAACGGAAGACGATACTGTGAATCAAAAACAAGCGGAGTTCGCTGACAAATAAGTATTTTGTGATCCTAAAACTGTTGTTTGTTATATTGAGTGAGCTCTTCAATACTTTTTTTTTTACATCATTTCCGCAACTATGGCATTATGGACCACACGCACACACTGTACATTAACCCCACACTGTGTTCCCCAGGCGTGGAACCCTGCAGCAGAGGACCAGTGTGTGGATCGCTGTCACCGCCTGGGCCAGAAGAGAGACGTCTTCATCACCAAGGTCAGGAGTCAGACAGGCTGAGGGTTATTGGTTATGCAGTCTCGGGTAATTTACTGCTGCCCTGACATCACATGATATCATTCCACTCACTCTGCCATTAGGTCAGTCTATCTGTGTGTTACTGTATGTGACAGCATCTGGTGAAGGTGGGAACAAGTCGGCAACTGACCAAAATG
The DNA here is from genome assembly GCF_963989245.1 of Nansenia antarctica. NCBI lineage: Eukaryota > Metazoa > Chordata > Actinopteri > Argentiniformes > Microstomatidae > Nansenia > Nansenia antarctica. The sequence goes on from NC_137675.1 coordinate 78,397,631, forward strand.
TTCAGATGTTCATTGATTTTCACGTTGAATTTTATTTACAGTTTTCGGAATAAAAGTCATTCATAAAGTAGAACATTGAGGATTCAGCAGACATTCTGTGTGCCTGTTAAGATCTGTGTGTGTGTGTGTGTGTGTGTGTGTAGTTCATCGTGAAGGACTCTGTGGAGGAGAACATGGTGAAGATTCAGAGGCAGAAGCAGGATCTGGTGGACAAGGCTTTCGGCTCCAAGAACCCCACCGACAAGGCGTATCGCATTAATGAAATAAAAGCCCTCATGGAGCTGTAGACGTCCCTACGTATGGGAACCTTGTTTTGAAGTTGAGTTTTGATACTGTTTGTTGTGGAATGTTCTCTCAGCACATTATGTCCATCGTTACATTGTTTCTGTTGGGGGGGTGGGAAACCAGCAAACTGACCAGCAAAGCCATGTTGAATTTCTGAAGAGGTTAAAATTGGGTTTTTGGGTTGGGTCTTTTTTTTTGTCTTGTGGGTGTGTGCGGCGAATGACCCTGGTCCAGAAACAACTCTTATCCTTCTCCCCTTATCTCTGCCGTGTTTGCAGATCTGATGAAATCAGAAAGGTGTGACATAAATAGTTCTGGCTCTCCGACCAGCCTTCTAATGAGCTTTGGTTAGCAGCTGTCCACCACGAGCATAGAATTGTCCAGTCCTTACAAAGGAAAGAGGGGGAAAAGAGTTTGTTTCTGTTCTAGACTGACTAGTTCCTCTAGTTCCTCCAGTGTGTAGTCCAGTCTAATGCAGCTATGCAGCTCTCCAGGCTAGCTTAACTTCCATCCCTGCATGCCTTACACCTATTTGTAGTTGTGACCTTATCGATAACCTCCGTCCCTTTATAAGACCTGAGAGGACTGGTGAAGTGAAGCCTTCTGTTTCAACTCAGTTCTGTGCCTCTGTTTGGTTTGTTTAAGTAGAATTGAGTTCTAATGGTTTCAGTAACCAAAAAACTAAGTGTGCCCTACTACTACTGCTGTATAACAATACTTTTCCTATGTTCTCCTTCCAGATGTAAGTTGTGAACGTAATTTGCATGACTTATCCTGTGTTTAAAATAAACCACTTATTCATTCTGGTTTGTCACTTAAAACATTTATTCCCACATACATGAAACCACACATCAATCCCAAAAAAGAAAAGTGGCTTTGGATAAGTTAAATGGATCTGTTAAATGCCCCAAAAAAAAATATGTATCATGAGACTTGTTCCAACAGGAAACAGAGAGTGAGGCCCAGGATGCACTTTGGCGTTTTAATTCGTCATTCTCCACCACGAGCTCTTCCGATTGGTCAAGTGGCAGTTTGAGCTGGCCTGTGATTGGTGGCCCCCTCTGTCCGCCCATCGCCCCCCCCCCCACCCCACGGCCCCTACTTGAGGAAGGAGTCGAGTTTGCTTTGGATGTGGTCGAAAGAGTCGTCGCCCATGTAATCGGCCTGACCCGCTTCCCATCGCTGCTTCCTCTCCTCAGACGAGACCTGGGGGGCTGCGGGAGGGGGGGGCGCCTGGTGGATATCACGCACACCGTGACCACAGATCTCACTCTATTGGAGAGGAGAGAGAGGAAAAACACAGAGGATTAGACAGAATAACTCCAGAGTGGACACACGAACACACTCTCTCTCTCCCTTTCTTACCTCAATGATGACGCCGGAGTGAAAGGGAGTGTCTCCGTAGGCCTGTCGTAGTGACGGGAAGACAGTGGAGAAGACTTCCCACCACCGGACCAGGTAGTCAGGGTGCAGCTGGTTAGAGGGCAGAGAATGACCTTTGACCTGGCCACTCTGGGGGTCGTACGAGTAGTTCCATGGCTTCTCTTTCCCCAAGAAATGCACCACCTTGGCTTCATGCACGTACCTACACACACAAACAGTTGTCAGTCTGTATGTGTGTGGTACAACCGAGTGCAACACTGAGATAGTGTATAGAGCAGAGCGTAAATAAGGTATCAGTATAGCTGTTCTATTTTGGGGCTGGTGGGGTCAGTGTGCGCGTGTGTGTTTGTTCCGTGTCCGCAGCCCAAGTCTGGGCCAGTAACTCAACACCACACACACACACACACACACTGACCCCCTAGGTGAGATATCACTCACACACACACACACACACTGACCCCCTAGGTGAGATATCACTCACACACACACACTGACCCCCTAGGTGAGATATCACACACACACACACACTGACCCCCTAGGTGAGATATCACTCACACACACACACACACACACTGACCCCCTAGGTGAGTTATCACACACACACACACACTGACCCCCTAGATGAGATATCAGACACACACACACACACTGACCCCCTAGGTGAGATATCACACACACACACACACACACTGACCACCTAGGTGAGATACCACACACACACACACACACACACACACACACTGACCACCTATGTGAGATATCACACACACAGACACACACACACTGACACCCTAGGTGAGATATCACACACACACACACTGACCCCCTAGATGAAATATCAGACACACACACACACACACTGACCCCCTAGGTGAGATATCAGACACACACACACTGACCCCCTAGGTGAGATATCAGACACACACACACACTGACCCCCTAGGTGAGATATCAGACACACACACACACTGACCCCCTAGGTGAGATATCAGACACACACACACACTGACCCCCTAGGTGAAATATCAGACACACACACACTGACCCCTCCAGTGACCAGTCACACTGAACCCCTCCACCAATCTTTATCTTCTTTCATCCCCCTTTTTGTGTCCTGAGTACATATGTACAGATTCTACCAGGAGTGTTTGTGGTGTAAAAGTTATTGACCTTTAACCTTTGAACTGAAATGTGATTGACAGTGTGTCAGAGTCAAATACACAGAATACTAAACTTTGTAACCAGGAGACTGAGACTTAGAGTATCTATTTAGTTCTTGCAAGAAGGAGCGATTGTCCGGCCAACAAAAATGTGGTTCTCAGTACAATGGCTCAACTGGGGCCGTCCCAGCTGACCACATTTATAGGTTTACAACATCAGTGGGCGGTTTGTCCTGGGGTTGGCCATAGTAATCAAATCAAATCAAATCAAATTTTATTTGTATAGCGCATTTCATACAATGTTCAGCTCTCCCTCTAGTTAGCTGAATGGTGAATTTTCTGCTTGCTCCGGCAGTACGGGTGAAATGATGAGACTGACACAATTCGGTTTGATTTCCTTCTTCCTCTAATAAACAGATTGTAAAACTGAACACAATACATTGATATTAGTACATGTAAATAAACAACAGTGAACAAACTAACAGAAAAGATTTAACAAACTACACAATCACACAGAACTCGACTTACCAACTCCCATCTCTCTATACAACTGATCTCCCTTCTCCCCTGTCTCTCAGATCACACTCATTAAGCCCGCCCCCATTTCTATCTAACCAATCACTCCACTCATGCATACTTTTAACCAATCACCAACAACAAATAACATAACCCCCAAATGAACCCTCCCATGGATTAGCCAAACACCTCCCACTTGGTCCATTGGTCCTTTATAACTAAATGGACCACAACTTTCCCTCTATTCAATACAGTCATTTTTACTGCTCCTCCACGGGAAGCAGCACGACCACCCGCCTGACGTCTCGGTCGAGCGTTGGGAAGAGATCGCGGCCTTCGCTCCTTCTTCGTCCTGAAGCCCCCACTCCTAGAGCAGGCTGGCTTAGGCAAACCCTCACTCTTACGTCCCGAACCAGCCCCTTTCCGTCTGGCCTCGCTTCCACAACCCGCCCCAGGCGGAATTGCCCCCTTAGGGCATTTTGGTCAGCCAACCAGACCACGTCTCCCACGGCCACATTTCGGGCTTCTCTGTGCCACTTGGTGCGGATGAGAAGTCCGGGCCCAGCTAGTTGACTCCACTGTCGCCAAAACCGTCCCACTTCTTCCTGGACGCCGAGGCTAACTCCGCTTCTTGTCTCCCTCAGGCGAGTAGCCTCCCACTTTGCGTCTTCTGGAGCCCTCCTGCAAAACAACCACTGCCTAACAGCTCGCCGGACCCACCCAACTACCCGAATGAGCCTGCCTACTTCACTGAAGCGTTCTGGCTCAATCAGGTCCATGAGAGCAGCGCCCCAAAGCCTCTCCCTCTCATGCTCGAGGTCCCTGGAACTCCCAACAGGTGTGGATGTCCCCTTTGCATTTGCTTCCTCCTCAATGGCGCATTTCGGGTCCAGCCCCTTCCTCGCCTGAGCGCGTGTTACAGTTGCAGTGAACGCTTTCCGTTGCAGCATGCTCACGCTGTCTCGAGCACTTACAGCCACTCCCCTGGATGTTTCCTCGCTCAGCTGATCAGCCAGCACCAACACCTCTGACTCTGGCTCCACATTGGCCCTCGTTTCTGCAGGCTGGCCCTCTTTGCTCCTCCCACTTTGACCCGACTGGATCCGTGGTTCCGGAGCGAAACCTCCAGCATTGAGCGTCCTCTCGATTCCCTCCGTGATGCTCCTCAGCTCTCTCCTGTCGCCATGAGACGCTAGAATGTCGTCTACATAGGTGTCCTCCTCAAGTGCTCTCCGCTCTTCTTTTAGGTGGGCGACCTCTGGCAGCCTTGCCGTCTTCCTCATGGCCAGCTGGGCGATGCATCCGGCTGGCTTGTCCCCGATGTTGACGCGGGTAATTGCGTAGGTTTTGATCTTCTTTTCCTCTGCGAGAGTCATCTCTTTCCCGCCCGGCTGACAATTTCCGCAGCGACACCCTCCACACTTTGGCTCGCACGCGGCGCTGATGCTATCCCAGCTCCACCACTCGAGGACCTCTTTGCTGCTTGCAGCTGTTCTCCCGGTCTTTTCATGACCTTGCGGCTTCTGGTCTCCATCCTCTTCTTTTGCGCTGGGCGTCTTGCAGGGGATCTCCTCAAATCTTACTGCCTCCGTTCTCAGAGAACGCGCAAAGTGCGTCTGGGAGTTGTGTGCGGATCTTTCCCAACTTTCAAACAGGTCTGGGTGCGTTCCTCCCACGGTCTTCCCCAGAGGCCCGTCCCACAGCACCAAGTCTCCCGTCCCTCTTCTCCACCGTGGAGCGAGTCGTCCCTCTCGGTGGCTGATCAAGAGCTCGATTTCCTTAGGTCGGACCAGCTCTTCCTTCTCGACCCCAGGGAAGAACTTACAGAGTCGCTCTGGACTGATGACCTTGTCTGCACGAGCGATTGTGTCGAGCCCGTAGCATACCATCTCGTGGGGACTCCATCTGTTGTTGCTCCACGCCCTGACCTTTAGCAGGTATTTGTTAGTCTTGACCCTGACCTTCATTCCACCGACCCCCTGCACAGTCAGTGTTACTTGCCTCCGCTCCAGTTGGAGCCGATCGGCGGCCCGGTTGGTGATATAATTTGTGTCGGAGGCGAGGTCTATGAGGGTTCCCAGGGCATTTCCTGCTTCTGTTTTGACTATCAATGTCATCATTAGTACTGGATGTTCCTCTGGCCCATTCTCCGCGAAGAGACCCCCGCCTTCTGCGCCCGTGTTCAGCGTCATCGAAGCCTTACTGGTGAATGCGTCCTTCATCCTCCTTTCCTGTTCAGGGTTGAGTCCCAAAGAGTCCAGGACTTCCCGTTGCTTATCAGAGAACCCTGGCCCTGTCCTTTTTCCCTCACTCCACTCGGGACACAGAAGGTAGTGATGACTTGCCCTTCCTTCATTATGCTTGCACACTCTGCACAGGTACCGGTTACTACACTCCCCGTCGGCGCCGTGCATGCCCAAACATTTCTGACAGGCTTTGCTTTGCCTTGCTATGGCTCGTTTCTCTGCCAGACTGAAACTCTTGAACTTTTGGCAGAAGAATATTTTGCCACCGTGCTGATCGCTTCCACAGATGTCACACTCTTCTCTTCTTTCCGAGTTCCTGCCCGTGACTCTGGTTTCACCTCGATGTTCCTCCTCTTCTTCATCTACCGGTGAGTCTCTCTCCATGGCCCTCGTGAATGCCCTCTTCTCCCATCTGACTGGCCTCTCCGGTGTTCCCCCAGAGGTTTCTGTGGAGCCTCGGATTCGCGCCATCCTTTCGAGGATTACTTCCTGCCTTTTCAGAAACAGAAGAAGAGCATCGAATTGCTTGTCTGGGGTGACTTGGTTTTCGGGTTCGGTTACAAAGGTAAACCAGCCTTCCTGCACGCGATCTGGCAGTTTGCTCTCGATGGCCTTAATTACAAGTGGGTTCTTCATAGCGCCCACTTCTCCTAAGTCAGTCAGGTCCATGAGGGCTCTTTCCACTGCCTGAATAAGGTCGATCGCTTTCCTCGGCTGGTTTCCTTTTACCGCTGGTATTCTTTCCAATTCCTCAATAATTTGCAGCGCGATGGTTGCCTTGTCTCCAAACCGATTCTCCAAGGCTTTGAATACGTCCTCCGCTGAGCGGTAGCTCGAGAGTTTGAGTTCCTCGAAAACCTTTCGGTCTATGCTCTCGAGGAGGTGGAGTTTCTTCACCTCTGGCGACCCCGATGGGTCTCCCTGCTGCTGCAGGCTCTCCCAATCTTTCCGCCAGCGATGAAAATCTCTCATACACCCGCTGAACACGGGCAGTCTTGTTGGAGGGAGTTTGATCTTGGAGATGGCTCCAGTGCGGTTGCCTTCCAGCCCTGCCTCCCGGGCTTGTTCCCATGCTTCCCGCTGAGCCTCCAGTAGTTTGGCGCGCTCTTGAGCGGCTATTTCTGCTGCCTTCAACTCAATCACGGCCGCCTTCTGCCTTGCCTCAGCGATCTCTTCTTCGGCCCCCAATTTCACCTTCGCTGTCTCCTTCTCAAACTCGGCCACGCTATCAGCTGACTTCAGTCTTGCCTCAGCGGCTTTCCTTTCCAGCTTGGCAATCGCTTCTTTATTTTCTCTATTTGTCGCTCGATCTTTGGCCTCTTCTTTGGCGAGAACGTCGGCCCTTTTCCTCTCATCTTCGGCGAGAGCGTCGGCCCTTTCTCTATTCGTCGCTCGATCTTTGGCCTCTTCTTCGGCGAGAACGTCGGCCCTTTTCCTCTCATCTTTGGCGAGAACGTCGGCCCTTTTCCTCTCATCTTCGGCGAGAGCATCGGCCCTTTTCCTCTCATCTTCGGCGAGAGCATCGGCCCTTTTCCTCTCATCTTCGGCGAGAACGTCGGCCCTTTTCCTCTCATCTTCGGCGAGAGCGTCGGTGGCCATTTGCTTTGCTGCGGCGGCCTTGTCGGCCATTTTGTCAGTATTCTCCTTCTCAACTCTTCCAAATTCAGTCACAAACGTTTCCCAAAGTTCATCCCTTTTGTCCTCCAGCTCCTCTAGTGACTTTCTCGTGTTGCACGCCTCAACTACAGGGATCCACTCCCCCCAGCTTGATAGCAGACTTCGCGCTTTGATGATGAGGCTCTCTGTGAGTGTGCTTCGTTCTTTACAAACGTCGTGGGTTGCCTCTTCTAGACTGATCCTCTTCGCGCCTTCGTGACTCCTTTCTGCTCGTCTAATTGTGGATGAAAGTTCGACCCCCGCGAACCTTGTCCACATGTTGGCCTTTAAAACGTGACCGACCTGTTCAACCTTCTGAGCTCTCTCCTCAGCGGCCTTGGTGATGTCTTGAAGAAGCTGACTGTTACCCGTCTCAGGTTCCTGGCTTGCTTTGGCCTGCAAACCTTCCTCATAATTGTCGTCTGCAGAGTTTAGGTCTTTCGCGTTTGATAGGAGCGCTATCCACTCGCGTTTCATGTCATCTTCGCCCATCAATGCCACTGACCTGATGATGTGGCGGTATCCTCTCTCAAAAGTGACTGCCAACTTTTCCCTTTCGGTCCTTAGTGCTTCCATTCTGCCTGTGACTCAGAAATAACTTGTGTGTACCTGTTTCGTCTTTCTATCTTATATCTTCAGCCCTCTCTGACTCCCTGAGCTGATTTGCGCTGGTCCCTGCACTTCCTTAACTAGTCTTCGGCAGCGGAACCAGGTTCACCGTGGGGTCATCCCAGGGATACTGCTAAAAATAAAATAATAAAGTGGGAGAGGATTTTCCTCCCCCCGACGACTTAATACCCAGGTACACACAAACCTATTTTAATGCAAACAGTCAATAGAGTCACAGAGAAGAGTGCTGGGTGTGGGTAGCTCTCTGGGTAGCTGCTATTAGCTCGCAATTCCTTTCTTGGTGGGTCTTGTAGGTTAGCCTAGCTGGCTGTGGATTCTTGCAGTTGGGTTAACCAGTTGAAGCTAGCCGTGGATTGTTTCACTCCTTGCCTGCCTAGCTAGCTGTAGCTTTGAGTGCTATAAGCTCTACCGCGTGCCTGTGCGCTATTGCGACAACAGGGCTAACGCTAGCTTAGTTTGCTAATGCTACGCTGGCTAGCAAGTGGCTAGTTAGCTACGGTCGCGGGCGCCACGGCTCCGTTGCCGGCCTAGTTAGCTGTAGCTTTGAGTGCTATAAGCTCTACCGCGTGCCTGCTGCGCTATTGCAACAACAGGGCTAACGCTAGCTTAGTTTGCTAATGCTACGCTGGCTAGCAAGTGGCTAGTTAGCTACAGTTGCGGGCGCCGCGGCTCCGTCACTAACCTGACCAGGCTTTAGCTTGCTCTTATCTCCGGTGAATGGATCTTTGTCCTCCCGGAGCTTCTGTTGCGTCCAACCGGGCTTGTATTCCTTAGCTAACTGACGGTCCGTCCTCCTGCGGTCGTCAGCGGGTGTTTTACAATTGTTCAGCTCTCCCTCTAGTTAGCTGAATGGTGAATTTTCTGCTTGCTCCGGCAGTACGGGTGAAATGATGAGACTGACACAATTCGGTTTGATTTCCTTCTTCCTCTAATAAACAGATTGTAAAACTGAACACAATACATTGATATTAGTACATGTAAATAAACAACAGTGAACAAACTAACAGAAAAGATTTAACAAACTACACAATCACACAGAACTCGACTTACCAACTCCCATCTCTCTATACAACTGATCTCCCTTCTCCCCTGTCTCTCAGATCACACTCATTAAGCCCGCCCCCATTTCTATCTAACCAATCACTCCACTCATGCATACTTTTAACCAATCACCAACAACAAATAACATAACCCCCAAATGAACCCTCCCATGGATTAGCCAAACATACAAGATGCAACTTAATGCGCTTCACACAATGAACATTTTCAGTCAATCAGTCACTCAATCAATCAATGCTGAACACTATGTAGCCAGGAAAATTCCCTTGCAGCCCTCTACCAATAGAGCGACTACTAGCCAGTTTGCCTACCAGCACCCAGCGGTGGATCCCCACCCCCCCCCCCCCGGGGAGCCCCCGCCGCCCCACACACCCAGCCCGCCCCACCACCAGCACACCCGGCCCAGCCAAGCAAGCACAGACCACAGAGGCCCCGCACAAGGACGGCCAAGCAGGTGGCGGCGGAACGGCGGCGGAACAGACCAGGCACACGGGGCAGCCGGGGATCCCCAAGGGTTCAAGTAGTTAGTCATAGTAGGTTCAACAGTTAGTCAAAGTAGACATAACTGTCCCAGAGTGAGAAGGAACAGTGCTTCTTCTCCTCCGAAGTCTTCTGCTTATCAGTAGGTAGTCGTAAAACCTTTGTTTATCACATGAGAGTATCCTGCTCTGCATTCTTGTCATTCACACAGTTTTCAGTATTCACACAGTTTTCAGTAAACATTGTCACATTGTTATTGTATTAAAGAAATTTTTTTCCCACACAGTGACCAGAGACCAAATGACATATGCACTCTCCAAACAGGACCAGGTAACACACACACACACACACACACACACACACACACACACACACACACAGTATATCTGCTGTCCTGTGTATTTGTCTCTCTCCCCTGTGCCTGAAGGAGTTCCAAGGTAAACTTATCATAACGTTTCCTTTTCTCTCCCACCCCTCCCTCCTCCTCTCTCCCACCCCTCCCTCCTCCTCCTCTCTCCCACCCCTCCCTCCTCCTCTCTCCCACCCCTCCCTCCTCCTCCTCTCTCCCACCCCTCCCTCCTCCTCTCTCCCACCCCTCCCTCCTCCTCTCTCCCACCCCTCCCTCCTCCTCTCTCCCACCCCTCCCTCCTTCTCTCTCCTCCCTCCCCCAGGATGACTTGCTGACCCGTCTCCCCCCTGTCCCCCTCAATCCCTTCCCCTCCACCCTCCCAGCCGCAGCGGCCTTGTACACACTCCCCCCGAAGCCCTGTGTCAGCTTCGCACGAATCCGCCACCCCCCCAGCCTGGGTGTGATGTGGGACATCAAGGACATCGACCCAGCGGCGCCTCCTATTGACAGCTACAGGTACTGCAACGTCTTAGACTCCAGTGTATAGACACAGACCTGAGCCCGAAGCATGACATACACTCACGGGCCACCTCGTTAGGTACACTTTTGGTGCTTTTCCATTGATCGGCTTGGCACGGCACGGTTTTATAGTTCTTGTTCGGGATGGGTAGCGAAAGGTACCTTTTTGCCAGGCTGCGTGTGACGTGTGACGCTGCACACCGTTGATTGGTCAATGGAAATCGTCATCCCATGTTCATAGATTTCTTCGCTAACCGCCATCTTTAAATACCACAACAGATTTCGCTCTCGGAAAATGTCACTTACTGTTTCTGTAATAACTTATTAATAAAGATTAGAAAAATGATGCTAACCATCGTATTATCTTAGTTTAATGTCATTTCAATGCATCATAGAACTTTTCTTTACAACAAGCATAACAAAAAAATCGCTATTATGGCGATGTCATGTGCCTATGCTGTTCCTCAGTCCAGCGGCAGTCAAATGCCGGTAGATTTGCGTCTTGCTCCCTTTAACACATGTCGGCGTTTCCCTGGTTGCGAGATCTAAACTATTAGAACTGAAAGCGGCAGGTAACAGGCACGTAACATCCATATGCTGTATATATAAATAAATATATTTGACTACCAGCAAGACACCGGAGCACTCGTATCTATAACAAAAGCGGAGATTGTATGAGCCCCGTCAAACTGTGCACGTTTTGGCAGCGGCGGCCCCTCTCTCCCACCCAATTATTTGTGCTAGTTTTCTGCAATTTTACATGTTGTTCATAATAAACCAGCACAAGAAATGAAAATAATAAATAATAAATAATAACATTGTATAAAACAAGAAAAAAATTCAGACAATATATCATATTTATGAAATCTTAATAAACAAATACAGTAGCCTACAGACTCTAAAAGAAAAATTGGCCCCATCAACAGGACTCAGCCCCTTGGTCAGCAGCAGAAAGACCCGTGGTCATCATCTTATATACAGTGCATTGCTCATAGATGGCTATCATGTTATACAGTACATACCAGGGTTTTTCCTGCGTCAGAATGAGGGCTTGGTGGGTGATTTTGTGCACGCACAGCGCGCCCACATTTTTTTGGAGGGACCCCCAATTGTTGTATTTGTATTGTAAATTGTAATTATTAATAATAATTATTATTATTAATGTACCTGGTTATGTTACAGTACAGTAGAGAAACAAAAAACAGTTACCAAAACTGAGTATTTACTAGCTAAGATTGGCAAAAGATTGGCGTGGTGCAACCGAAATGAGTAAACAACTAGTTTGAAACTAACTAGTAACAACTAGGGGTTTAGTAACTACTAAATGCCTGCATTTAGTAATGACTTACCATACTGGTGCAACCCAGTCCAGTAGGCTACACGATGTTGTAATGTATGCACATATTTTGCTACCACGGTTGCCAGATGGAATTGACAATGTCCAGCCCAACCGGTCTAAAAGCTGCCGAATCCACCCGTCCAGTGTGACCAAAAGTAGCCCAATCTGGCAACCCTGCTTGCTACGTTCTTGCAGCTCGCGTGAACACAAGTTCTTCCATCAGCGCTCGCCTCCCGCTTCGATTGCAGACTCAAGTTAACGCGCGTGCAGAAAGATGCCACGAAACTCATGTCCGGTAGCTTTCTTTCAAGGAATTTCAAAAATAAAAGTCCCGTAAAACAATTGTTATTTCTCGCCGTGAGAAATAGAGATGCGGCGTGAGAGCGTGAGAACTGGTTGAAATGCGTGAGTCTCACGGTGATTGCGTGAGACTTGGCAGCTCTGCCTGAGACACATTGCTCAATGGACACTGCCACCTGAAAGGTCCCCTCCTTGGTTTGAGATTGAGCAAAAATTGCTTTCCCCTATTGCCCCTATAAATTCTATGTCCAGCAAATTATCATTTGAATTACGATCCCATCCTATAATAGCCAACCTCTACAATGTATGGAAGAAAATATCTAAGTCCTTTAAAGTAAATGTCTATCTTAACTCTGAATCTTGTATTTGGAATAACCCCAAATTGCAAATAAATAAGTGTTCCTTTATATGGAAGGAATGGGTAAGAAAAGGAATTGTAACATTAACAGACATATATGGGGGAGATGGTCTGAAATCATTTGAGGAGTTGGTTAATGAATATGGGTTGCCTAGACATGATTTTTGGAAATATTTGCAACTCCGCCATTTGCTGGACAGTATTCTAGGTAAAGGAATCGCACCTCAACAGTCAACTCTTCTGTCTGAGATTACAAAGATAATGGGTATGGGACATGAGGCGGCTATCTATTATAAAATGGTTTTCCAACAGACGGTTAAGGTATCCTATGCATTGATGGTAACTTGGTCAGTTGATCTGAAAATTGATTTCACAGAAAAAGAATGGGACAAAATATGTGAGAACATTAAGAGAGTATCGAGAGACATTAAAATTAGATTGATCCAGTTCAAGGTTCTTAACCGGTTCTACTGGACCCCCTCCAGGATGTTCAGGCTGAAGCTCAAGGACAATGCTGATTGCTGGAAATGTTGCAGGCCGGAAGGGACCCTGGTTCACTTACTTTGGGAATGTCCTATGATTCAAAATTACTGGCGAAAGATCCACGAATGGGTGCAAAACATTACCCAGGACAACTTTGAGTTTTGTCCGAGACTGTATGTTCTCAGTGATCCACAAATGACGTCTCTATGTGGAGCTGCAGAATTTATTCAGACCAGTATAATGGTTGGAAAACAAATAATTATGAGACACTGGAGGAACGCAGGGGAGCCGTCTTTCCAGGAATGGCTTATGGAGTTGGCAAAGGTGGCAGCATACGAACAAATGTCCTTCAGTACTATGGACAGAACTGAACAATACAGCAAAATGGGGAGGCTACTTGGGATATATTGCTAGTCGGTTGTAAGACTTAAGTTGACAAATTGGATGAGTGATGAATGTAATATATGGGTGCTTTTTTATTTCTTTTTATTTTAATTTTATATTTTGTTATTTTCTCTGTATTATTTCTGTTTGATGACAGCGAGACTTATTCTGTGATATTGTTACAATTTTATACAAAAGTTGTATACAAATTCAATAAAATACTGATTACAAAAAAAAACAAGGGGAGACCACGTGTCAGAATCAGTGAAATAACATCATATTTATTAACATAAGCAAAAAGAATACTTACAAAACGAGAATGAGGTGTGTCTTACTAAATACATTTATTTTTTTATTTTATTTTTTTGGTCACTGATCTACACAAAATATCCTCTAATGTCAAAGTGGAAATGAATGAACTGTATATGATTGTGCTGAAAGAGAGCACACACACACATACACACACCAACAGGAATAGGTTTGCAGCCTATTGGTTGTGCTCTAACGATGGCCTCTTCGTCAACGTTGAGATTATCCATTCAGTAATATTGAGCTGGAATGAAACCGTGTTTCTTCATAACGTGTTCACTAAAGACAACAGCTCTGCACACTAACAGCAGAATCAGCTCAGCCAATGACATCAGATAACCAGGGGACAATTTAATGTAAAAGACATTTATTGGGATCAACAAACACACACACACACACAGAATGTGAACCCTGGTGTGGGGCTCTGTCTCTACAGAAACACAGGCAGGCAGGCGGGGCGACAGAGCAGAGATGAACAGGTCAGCCCAGGGGGGGTATTCCATCAACGTCGCTAAAGGAAAATCCAGGCTTATTTTGAAAGATCTCACAAGATTTATCAAAAAATAAGCCTGGATTTTCCTTTACCGACGTTGATGGAATACCCCCCTGCTGTCTATCCAACCTCCGGTCCAAGAGAGAGCTACATACTACACACTCTCTACCTCCCACTTCTCCACCCTTTGAACCTGAAGTACACACTTGTCCCCTACGTGGATTTAGCATAGCATAGATCTGGTGGAACCAAAGGTAATCCTATCCTATGCTATGACACACTTCCGGAGAAAGGGTGAAGAATTGATTGGGATGCGGGTGTTTGCGTGTGCGTGTGTGTGTGTGTGTGTGTGTGTGTGCGTGTGCGCGTGTGTGTCTGTGTGCGCGTGTGCGTGTGTGTGTGTGTGTGTGTGTGTGTGTGTGCGTGTCTCTGTGTGTGTGTGTGTGTGTGTGTGAGAAAGTGAGTGTCAAGACTTTAGGTCCAGCCCGGCCCTAACACACCTGGTTCTCCAGACCAAGGTCCTGTTGATTAGGAGCTGATTATCTGAACCAAGGTGCTAGTGCTGGGCTGGACCACATGAAGTCTGCTCACCCTGTAGCTCAAGGGAGGCAGGTGGAGGAAGAAATCGGAGGACGGGCTCATTGTAATGCATGGACCGGAATGAGGAACGTGTTCAATCACACATGTTTGATACCATTCCTAATTCCGTTCCATGCATTACAATGAGCCCGTCCTCCGATTTCTTCCTCCACCAGCCTCCCCTGCTGTAAACCCCCCTCCCCCGCGAGAGAGGAGAGCAGTGCTGTAGCAGACTCAAGAAAAACAACAACAACAATAACAACAACAACAACAACAACAATAAAAGCCAAACGAAAGCTGCCTTTGGGGTAGAAATCCAATTGTGTGAGGCCTCAGGTACACTCCCACGTCAAATCCTCCTTTTCATACATTTACTGTCTGCCAGCAAGAAGAGGTTCACGCTCCAGGAAATAATACTTCATCATGACAAAATATCAACAGCAACAAAATGCATTTAAGTCTTGATAAAAATAAATACAGCTTTGGCTTTGTTTATTTGTTTGTTTTGAAATCCAATCTCGTTATGTCTTTGGCCTGATACGCAATGTGAGCCAATAGTCTGCTTGTATTCACCGGGTCCATTTCTTTGGACTTCTACACAAAACTAACGCTAAAGAAAATTCATATTATAATCCAACACATTATTTCTGTTGTTACCAGACATGGGCAAAATAATAAAATTGTATATATAACAAACTAATCATATATATATATAACTTGAGGTGTGCTTGACTCAGCTTGCCTTGCATCATTCAAGAGCTTCCATTGGGCCTGACAAGGAAAATCAAGTGCACCTCACCCTAAATATTTTTCAAATATTCAAATATGCATTTTGCCCAAGGCCGGTTCCTACCCAGTAAGAGCCCAGCTGTTTCAGATGGTCATATTACTATTAAAGTAATATTAAACAGAGAAAAGATTGTCTGCTTTTCAAATCAATCAACCTCAACCACAGACCTGGCTTAACATGCCCTGGAGGACACTTGGGGGGGGGGGGGCAGTAATGCTAAGAGGCTAATGCTAGTATAGTATGAGGAAGCATACATCACGAGTGTGTCGGATGAAGAAGCACTAACCGAAGAGAAGAAGACTGGTTCACTAACGAGCTGAGGCGCTATCCCATAAGGCACTTCTTCTCTCTCTGCCTCAACAGGAATATCTTTGATCATTTTCAAGTATAGACAAGAGCTCTGCTGATTGGTCATTTCTTTTAATCCTCTCTCTTTTTTTTCCATTCTTTTTTCATATTTTGGTAATCGATGACTTGGAAAGCAAAGGCAGACTTTAATTTTGTGTTTTTAAACTCTGCCCCTGGAGAGAGTAAGAGAGAGAGAGAAAGAGAGAGGCGGGGGGGTGGCAAAGCAAGCTGATGTTTCTCTAGAGAAGGTTAGACCCAGGGGACAACACCTTGACCACCAACGCTAATCTGGGGTGGTTTCTCAGACACAGATTAAGCCTAAATTAATCTAATGTTTTTTTTTGTTCTCTAGATTAGACTTAATCTGTGTCAGGGAATCCAACCCTCAATGTGCTTTAGTTCAGTCCTAGATTAGTTTGACTCTGCGAAGCCAGTTAGTGTGAGACTGTGGCAACGGCACATTGGCTATAGTGGTTTCATACAATAAATAGCTTTCATCGTTTCACTGGAGCCTCCCACACACAGACAACACAGGGCCATCTTCCCAGACACAGATTGAGCCCGGGGGGGGACTAGAAACACACTTTCAATGGTGATTCTCCATCAAAACAGACTAAAGAAAAAACTGTGTTTTAGTCCAGGACTAGGCTAAATCTGAGTGGTGACTGCTGCCCTACGCCATGTGTTTTCTTCTGTTTTTTCAAGTTTGCATTAATTCTTTCTACCCCTTCCTCCTTCTCGTCATCCCCCTCTTCTTTAAGTCCTATTCATCCCAGCACAGCTTCTTTCTTCCCGTTCACCAGAAACAAGGGGTCAGTTACACAAGATAGACGGACAGAGTTAAAATCCTACCAGGGGAGGCTGGCGGAGGTAGACATCGGAGGACGGGGCTCATTGTCACGCATGGAATGGAACCAACCTCCGTTCCTCATTCCATTCTATGCGTCACAATGAGCCCCGTCCTCCGATGTCCACCTCCGCCAGCCTCCCCTGAATCCTACATATCATACCGTCACTACGACTACTCTATTACATATCCGGTATGCTACGGTTAACATAGAAGTCATTCTCTTATTTCAGCAAATATGTTTGGCATTGAGTTGAACTATACATAAAAAAGAGACTATGTACAAAATAGATTCCTTCTTTGACTATAGCTTAACTAAAGGCATGGGGGGGAGGGGGAGGGGGGGGGGGGAGTAGTGGGGGGGTGACGGGGTACGTCCCAACAGTTTCAGACAGTGTTCCTTCCTTTGTCACCTTTCCTTTGTGACCACGGACCTGCAGTGGGAGGACATGACAGGTCCTTGTTCCTAGCAGAGCGGCCGGGACAGGGAAGGAGACAAGGGAAGGAGACAAGACAAGGAGACAAGGCAAGGAAAGGAGCCTGTGGTCGCCAGGGGTGAGGATGGGGGAGGGTGGCATGAGGAGGTGTATAACAGGCGAGGGAGGGCGGGAGGGAGGGGGAGGGTGAGGTTGAGGGGTGAGGGATGGGAGAGGTATAATTCCCGCGTATGTTTCAGTGGGGGGCGGTTGGGAGGCTGTTGCGTGAAGGTATGTTCCACTCTGTAAGGGTATGGTTGTGTGTATGGTAAGGGATGGGAGAAGTCTGTGTGTGTGGGGGGGGGGGGGGAATCCTTGTTTAGGATAGGGGGTGTTGTGTATGGAAGGGGTGTGTCACTGGGGTAATGGGGGGGGGGGGGTAATAGGGGTGTTGTGAGCGTTTTGGGGATGGGGGGCGGGGTGTGGGGGGGGTCTATTTGCGCTTCCGCAGCACGAGGTACATGAGGCCGCTGGTGAAGGTCATGGGGAAGCTGACCCAGGCCAGGACGTAGGAGGAGCCGTAGCCGCCCTTCCTTAGAGACTCCTCCTGGAAACTCTCCCTCTCTGCTGTGTAGATGGACGCTCCGATCATCACACACAGGGCTGGAGGGACACACACACACACACACACACACAGATTAGATAGCAGTCACTCACCTGTGTGTGTGTGTGTGTGTGTGTGTGTGTGTGTGTGTGTGTGCGTGTGTGTGTGTGTGTGTGTGTGCGTGCGTGCGTGTGTGCGTGTGTGTGCGTGCGTGCGTGCGTGTGTGCGTGTGTGCGTGTGTGTGTGTGTGTGTGTGTGTGTGTGTGTGCGTGTGTGTTGCTTGCGTGCATGCGTGCATGTGTGTGTGTGTGACTCACCGGCCAGTAGCTGGATGATGGCGGTGAAGACGAATCTCTCTCCTTGTTTCAGTCTGAACAGTTGGAGGATGAACACAAAGAATCCCACGCAGCACAAGATGGTGGACAGGATCATAGTAGCCTGCACCGCCTGGAGATAGGCTGGAGAGAGAGAGAACTGTTACACACACACACACACACACACACACACACACTCATAGACACACACACACATAGACACAGACACACACATAGACACACACACACATAGACACACACACACATAGACACAGACACACACATAGACACAGACACACACACACACACACACACACACACATAGACACAGACACACACACATAGACACACACACACATATAGACACACACATAGACGCACACACACACACACATAGACACACAGGACATGTTTGGTTACCTGCTTCCGTTGTGTGGCTGTTTTTGACGGGGAGGCAGGTGACGTTACAAGAGTACCACAGGTCTGTGTAGATCACGTTGCCCGCTTGTGACACCACCCACCACGCCTGGAGGGAGGGAGGGAGGGAGGGAGGGAGGGAGGGAGAGAGAGAGAGAGAGAGAGAGAGAGTAATGGGGGATGGGCTCATTGTATTGCATGGAACAGAATAAGGAACGGTACCAAACACACGTTGGTGTGAGGTACTACAAGGAGTAAGGTAGTGTGAGGTACCTCAAGGTGTAAGGTAGTGTGAGGTACCTCAAGGTGTAAGGTAGTGTGAGCTAGGACAAGGTGTGAGGTAGTGTGAGGTACTACAAGGTGTCAGGTAGTGTGAGGTAGGACAAGGTGTGAGGTAGTGTGAGGTAGGACAAGGTGTGAGGTAGTGTGAGGTGCTACAAGGTGTCAGGTAGTGTGAGGTAGTGTGAGGTACTACAAGGTGTCAGGTAGTGTGAGGTAGTGTGAGGTACTACAAGGTGTGAGGTAGTGTGAGGTACGACAAGGTGTCAGGTAGTGTGAGGTACGACAAGGTGTCAGGTAGTGTGAGGTACGACAAGGTGTCAGGTAGTGTGAGGTACGACAAGGTGTGAGGTAGTGTGAGGTACGACAAGGTGTGAGGTAGTGTGAGGTACGACAAGGTGTGAGGTAGT
>NC_137675.1:78429083-78436583 GCF_963989245.1 Nansenia antarctica
TATGAGACTCCTTTTCAATAACATTCTTACAGGCCCGTCAGTCCACAGTAGCCTAAATGATCAAGACAATAATAAAGTCTGTCTGTTCTAATAAAGAGGAGGCAGAAAAAGAGGAGCGGAGAGACAGAGCAAAGGGCCAGAGGCAGGAAGAGAGCTGAAGGAGATTTACTGACAAAGGAAACATGTTAAATCCCTCTGTTCTACTCAGACAGAGAGACCCCCCCTCTCTCTCTCTCTCTCTCTCTCTCTCTCTCTCTCTCTCGTGCTCTTGTCCTCCCTATCCCCCTACCTCTCCCTAGTTCATCTCTCTCTCTTTACCATCCTCCCTAACTCTCCCCCTTTCATCCACTCCCCCCTGCCCTACCTTCTCCCCTCTCTCTCTCTCTCTCTCTCTCTCTCTCTCTCTCTCTCTCTCTCTCTCTCTCTCTCTCTCTCTCTCTCTCTCTTCAACTCTTCCCCACCTGGTCTGCTATCGGCCTCTACAGACGTTTTTGCAATTAAACCACATACTGTCACACACACACACACACACACACACACACACACACATACACAAACACACACAGACACTCACACACACACACACACACACACACACACACATACACAAACACACACAGACACTCACACACACACACACACACACACACACACACACACACATACACAAACACACACAGACACTCACACACACACACACACACACACACACACACACACATACACAAACACACACAGACACTCACACACACCTTTATCTGAGTCCTGGAAGTTTTTCTTGGCACCTCTAGTCATTTTCCTTGCTGCCCCCCTCCCTTCTCTCCCCCACTCTAATCCTCTCCCCCAGTGTGTGTGTGTGTGTGTGTGTGTGTGTGTGTGTGTGTGTGTGTGTTTGGCCCCCTGAGAGTGAGTTTGGCCACTGAGTCTGTCTGCAGCTTCTGGGTCATCCAGGACAGACGGACTCTTAAGCAATCAGAGAGAAAGAGAGAGAAAGAGAGAGACAGAGAGAGAGAGAGAGAGAGAGAGAGAGAGAGAGAGAGAGAAAGAAGATGGGGGGATGAAAAGAAGATGAAAGAGAGAGGGACATAAATACTAGGACTCAGCTGATAGAAAAAGACCGATTCTCTTTCTAAGATAAGTTCTTGATCTTATCACATTGCCTGGACACCTTTTATGGTCAACATAAAAACATGCATTCACTTTGAACTCTCAGTTGGTTTCTTTAGTTCAGTCTCTTTACTGATAGACAGTACTTTACGAGTATGTTTTTGTCCATTTGTCCGTCTGTCTATTCATGAAACATTCCATTTATTATCTCATAATGCATTATAGATACATGTATCACTCTAGGAGGTTGTCATGGAGAATACATTGGCAGAATTCCCTTGTGTGTCATGGGGACAAATGATGACATATTTTCAAAATAACTCTACTGTTCTGTTGTCATGGGAGACATTATCTTGTTGGGACAGAAAGTAGCTAAAGGGGTTGGAAACCTTGAAAATGAGTGATAGAACATGTCCAACCAATCAAATACCTTGCATGGATGGTGCTCTAAAAAAACAGAATTCAATTTTTTTCCTTCAGGTTTTCTTCCATTTTCTAAAACGTTGCATTGATATTTATTTATTTATTTAAGCACTTTGAGCTGCAACGTTTGCAGGAAAAGTGCTATACAAATACAAGTTATTATTATTATTATTATTATTATTATTATTATTATTATTATTATTATTATTATATATTTACATGTGGTCTTCACTAATCAACTGTATCTCACTTAAAAGTTATTTCAACATCAACCAGCGGATGCTAGCTGGCTAGTAATGCTACCAGTCTAGTAGTAACAGCTGTTAGCATATTAGGTCGTATTTTTGCATCTGTGGTGGCAGTTTGCCCACGGTGTACAATGATGTCGTTCAAATGTTCTTAGCGACATCCAAAGCAACATAGCAGGTGAATGGGGATCCCAAGATGGCGGCGGCATGTGCACAAGTCGAAGTCTCGTGTCTGGCCAGTTTATGCAATTTTGTGATTATTTGCATTACTATTTGCATTATCTGGTTAGACGCCAAACTACTTTTCGTAGTCGCAGTACTTGTACTCTGTGCAATGACAATGAAGTTGAATCTAATCTAATCTTTATTTTTAAAAATCTAATCTAATGACGAAACAACACTAGTGTCAGGTTTAAGAGAACAGTGTGGATACGTTTGGGTTTGAGTTTTATTGTTGCCATGGGACACATAATGATATGGTAGAAGGAGCCACTCTATTTATTCCCTATTTCTATCCTATTTTTATTAATTATCTATTATGTGTCTTTCTATCCCCCATACTTTTTAATCTTACTGCTGTGAGAAAGTCATTTCCCCTCGGAGATAAATAAAGAACTTCAACTTCAACTTCAGCAGAATGCCCTCCTAACCTCCTAGCCCTCCTAGCCCTTAGCTCTAGTCACTGTTGTCTTGTGGACATGCTATGTTAAGCTGCGTGTTGCCACAGCGAAAAGCTGCTGTTGGTCAGTAAACAATGACTCTCACTGTTCTCATACACACACACACACACATACACACACACACACACACACACACACACACACACACACACACACACACACACACACACACACACACACACACACACACACACACACCCTTACCTATCCAGTCTCCCTCTAGTTGCAAATGTGATGACTTGAAACATGATCACCTAGCTGGCCAGCCTACAGTCTGGTTCCTCTCAAGGTTTCTTCCTACCTAGCAGCATCCTTGCTGGTTCTGAGCACAGGGGTGTGGGGGAGGTACAGGGCATCTGTGTGTGCTAAGCTGAGCATGTTAAAGCCATAGGAAGACACACTGTATCACCTATTAATCTATAGAGAAGCATTCACTAGATATGTAAACTGCTGTCTCAGACCTCTCTCTCTCTCTCTCTCTCTCTCTCTCTCTCTCTCTCTCTCTCACTCACACACACACAGACACACACACATACATGCATGCACACACATATGCACACACACGTCTCTGTATTTGTGACATCATCTCTCTCTCTGGTTCAGGTATCAGCTGCCTCATGCGTGTTGTTCAAATCAACATGTCATCACTCTTCATCTCCTCTCTCAGAGGATGAGCCTAATTATAATTATATTACATTAAATGTTGTCATTGAATACTCTTGTGACTATCAGTCAGACTGTGTGGGTAGAATTAACACACTTAACGGATCAACCTGATAAACAATGAAAACAGTTTATCTACTTGAAAGTTGGCTAGACAACAGACACGTTTAAAACACCTGATTGCTCTCAGTGCTGGGCCTTTGTGTTCCCCCCAGGCCAAACACTCACAGCCAGATCAGGTCATTTTGTGACTTTTGTTTTCCTTCCCACCGTTGTGTCTCCGAGAGAAAGTGGGGGTCAACTCCCCCATAATCTCATCACCGCTAGCGTCAGGTGACCCCCTATGTAGACAGGAAATCTCTGTGATTGACTTGGGCCTTACCTGAGGGCGTGACTGTTACCTGTATACAAATCCATGTTTTCCTCTCTGTAAGGACTTTTCTGAGAAACGTTTGACTGTCAGACCTTGTCTGACTTGCTTGTAAACTGTTCTCCCTTTGCAAAAGACAAAACCTTTTTCTATGCATTTGAAGAAACCAGGCTACCTTAATCTATTTTGTATTTAGACTACTTAAATATTTCCCTAACAACACACACACACACACACACACACACACACACACACACACACACACACACACACACACACACACAGGGGAGGGGGGAACAGGTTTTACCTCTCTCTGACCAGGTATCATGTGTCCACACACACACAAACACACACACACATACACACACACACACACACACACACATACACACACGCGCGCAGACACACACACACACACACACACACACACACACACACACACACACACAACCACATTGCAGATATTAGGTGTTGTGTATTACATGATGCAGACACATACACACACACTGACCACACAACACTTGACCCCCCCCACACACACACATACACACACACACACACACACACACACACACACACACACAGTGCAGGTATCAGGTGAGCACTATTGTTAGGAACCTATAGATGGAGACAATAGGTGGATCAAGAGAAGGAAACAGTGACAGGAGCAATAACAACATTAACAGGTCACTACTACAGCGCTATAGGAGGCAACTGGTTGAACACTCTAGTACTGAGATTAATGCTAGCTCTGCTTCTACATGGAGAGGTTAACCTGCAAAGCAGAATTAGGAGATTGATGGGTGATAGTCTACCTGAGTTGTATGCACGCATAGTTATTATTTGAAAAGAGAGTTGACTTTGGTGAATGACAGAAATAGGACTGAAAATGGAACAGAAAATGATTAAATTAAATTAGATTAATTTCAACTTGTCATTGCACAGTACAAGTACAAGAACTGGGACAACACGTTTTTTTTGGCATCTAACCAGAAAATAGTGCCATAGTGCAAAATACATGATAAGTAGACAATCCATGATGTTACAGTATGAGGTATTACAGTGAGTATAAATAAATGAACATAAATTGTGAATATCAATATGATATGTACCGTTATGATGTACAGTATGGTATGTATAGAACAAGGGCAATAGGTCTTCTGCAAACAATCAGTAGTGTAAGAGCTAAATCGAAGTCCATAGTGTGCGGCCAGTCTGAGTTATGGCGGGAGAGTACACTGATACTAGGGAGTCAATGTTCCTTTGTTGGGGGGTGGAGGGGGGCTGGGGGGAATAGGCTACCACTGAGATGTTGAGTTCAGCAGAGTGACAGCTGCAGGGAAGAAGCTGTTCTTTAGCCTGGTGGTGCAGGAACTTATGGGAACCATATGGGAGGAGGGCAAAACAGTCCGTGGCTGGTGTCCCTACTGACAGACACCGCCTGTGCTGGAGGTCCTCGATGGCAGGGAGTTGGGCACCGGTGATGTACTGGGCGGTTTTCACCACCTGTTGCAGGGCCTTCCGGTTGGAGACAGAGCAGCTGCCATACCACACTGTGATGCAGTTAAATGGTAAATGGACTTACTTATATAGCGCCTTTATTCAAAGCGCTTTACAACGGCCTCTCATTCACCCATTCACCCACACATTCACACACCAACGGCGGCAAGCTACCATGCAAGGCGCCGGCCCACTCACTGGGAGCAATTTTGGGGTTCAGTGTCTTGCCCAAGGACATGTGGCCAGCCCGGGCTCGAACTGGGGCTCTGCCAACCTTGTGATCGTTAGACGGCAGCTCTACCTCCTGCGCCACAGCCACCCCTAGTTAGTCAGAATGCTCTCGATGACGCACCGATAGAAGTTGACCAGAATCCTAGGAGACAGATGTTTTTTTTTCCAGTCTCCTCAGGAAGTATAGACGCTCTGCCTTTTTGACCAGAGTGGAGGAGATGTGGACACCCAGGAACTTGAAGCTGGAGACACGCTCCACCTCCATCCCATTGATGTAGATGGGGGAGGTGTTGCCAGGGCCTAGCTTTCCTGTAGTCCACAATGAGCTTCTTGGTCCTCTTGGTGCTGAGTGCCAGGTTGTTACTTCTCAGGCCTACCACCGTGGTGTTGTCTGCGAACTTGATGATGGTGTTAGAACAATGCACAGGCACGCAGTCATGGGTGAAGAGGGAGTAGAGGAGAGGGCTCAGCACACAGCTCTGTCAACGGACAACGGTGTTCAGGGTCAGGGCGGAGGAGGTGTGGTGGTCAGGCTTAACAAACTGGGGTCTGTTGGTCAGCAATCCAGGGTCCAGTTGCTGATGGAGGTGCTGATGCCAAGGTCACTGAGTTTGTTGACCAGCTTGGAGGGGATGATTTGATTTGATTTGATTGGATTAATTCATGCTTGCAGTGGAGCCAAGGCTGCAGAACTTACATGACAAGAGATCATTCATACATGACAAAAAATATTAGCAGCGTACACAACAATTCTTATCTGTTTGCGGGTGGTGACACTGTTGACACACGTGTCCAGAACGGAAGAGTCGATGTCTGTGTGGGAGTCCAGGGTGGCTTGAGTGGCGAACATACAGTACTCCAGTCAGTGTGTTGAAACTGGTGCTGTAGCGTGGAGCCCGCTAATATCAGTGTCCATACACCAAGTTCTGGTGACACAAATGCACAGTCCCTCGCTTCTTGTTTTACCTGAGGACTCTGTCGTTCTGATCCACGCATGCACACACAAGGACACACGCACACGCACACACACACACACACATGCACACACACACACACACACACACAGAAAACTTGCCCCCGTAGAGAAAACAGCCGCATTGACTACAGCTCAGAAATCCATTCCCAGCCCCCCCCCCCCCCCAGAAGCATTCCTCCTCTACCCCCTAGACCACCTGGCTCCTCCCCTACAACATCGGCAGACACAGTGAAAATACCCCCCCCCCCCCCCCGCTAACACCTAACCACTGAACCACCCCCTCCCTCCTACTACAATACCTCCCCCTCCTCAACCCAAAACAGCCTCCTAAACCACCTCACCTCCTCCCTCTAAAACATTCACCTCCCCTCTAAAACATCCACCTCACTAGACCCCCACTCCCCACTCCAACCAACTCCCCTCCTTTGAAAACCGAACCCCAACCCCCTCCCCCCTAAAGCAAATGTAGTGTAGGTACGGCACGGGCCCACCAACCTCCTACCACACACCCTAACCTCCGACTATACCTATAAGCCCTCCCGCCCACAAAACATCCCCTACCTCCTCCCCTACAATGCCCCCCCTAAAGCATGCTGTCTGTGGACAACCCCCCCCCCCCCCCAACCGACCCCCACATCTCCTACAATTACCAAACAAACAATAGCCCCAGACTGCAGCACCCCCCCCCCCCCCCCTCCTACCCCCAAAACAGACCTCCTCCTCAGACCTCCTCCCCACCTAAGGCATGTGGGCGCCTACACACTCACCCACCCGACACCCACCCATCCACCCACCCACCCCCCAACCATACACAACCCAACCCAACCCAGCCCCACACTGCGACAACTCCAGACTGCCTTCAACCTCCCTGTCCTCCCGTCCCTCCCTTCTTCTCCCCTCCCTCCCTTCTCCTCCCTCCCTTCTCCTCCCTCCCTTCTCCTCCCTCCCCTCCCCTCCCTCCCGCCCTCCCTCCCTCCTCTCCTAAACAGCTAGTATCAGTCTGACTCTGTACACTTTGTCCTCTGCACATTCTGTGATGTAGATATTAGAACTTGAAGGAAACTAAAAGTCACGTCCGGGTTGTTTTTTGGGAGATAAATGACAGAACAACTCACTTCACACTCTCTAATGGCCGTTTCCTTTCTCTCTAATGTAGCCCCTCTGTGGCCCCTGCGTGCCCCTTAAACCCTAACGTAACGTACGCTTGTGTCTCGCCTCCCCCGACCCAGCCTCTCTGAGCCCTGAGCCTATGCCAGAGAGGACACACACACACACACACAAACTACACACACACACACACTC
>NC_137675.1:78449083-78479083 GCF_963989245.1 Nansenia antarctica
TTGTAAGTCGCTTTGGATAAAGGCATTGTATGTCAAAAATGTACAGTAAATGTAAAAATGAGAATCCTACACCTGCTGCCCCCTGCTGGCGGTTATACAGAACTACACACACTGCACGCAACTGGCTCTGACAACATAAGCCTGGAAGTGCAGCTCAAAATCAGGGGAGGCTGTTGGAGGTAGAAATCGGAGGATGTCCTCCACCAGCCTCCCCTGAGCTCAAGACCCTGGAGTGGTCAGCTTGTCTTCCCCTCGCCAGTCTTTACTCCGTCTACCTGAGGAGAGTCTCAGCTCTGTAGGAATATCCACTTTCCTCTCCTCCATGCTTCCCCTCCTCCTCTCTTTCCTCCAATACAGAACAACTGATCTGTACGCCTATGTATTTGATTTTCCAGCTTTTAATCCAACTGCTTTCACCAATCCGACCCTGTCAGATATGTGCTCAGGGAGGGGGGGGGGGGGGGGGGGGTGTAGAGAGGAGGGGAACATGTATTGTTCAAATGTTCAAACAGACTGTTTTTTTTTTTTTTTGTGGTGTTATTTGTGTAGCCTCAGGGCTGCTTTAACACACCTCTCTGTCTTCACCTCTCTCTCTCTCTCTCTCTCTCTCTCTCTCTCTCTCTCTCTCTCTCTCTCGTTACAGTCTGATCTAGGACCTGCCTTATACCCTGGCCCTGAGTCTAACCACCACCAGCCAAACAATACCACCTGATCCTGGGACAGATGTTAGCGCTGAGTGACTGAGGAGGGCGATGTGAATAGACATCGTTTGTCAGTTTGTCAAGGGTGGGGCCCACAAAAGGACATATCACATTACACACCCTCAGCATTCAAAACATGGGGCACTCACACACAGACACACACACACACACCTACACGTGCACACACACACACACACACACACACACACCTACACGTGCACACACACACACACACCTACACATGAACACACACACACACACACACACACACACATACACACACACACACACACACACACACACACACACACACACCTACACACACGCACGCATGCATACATACACATGCTCTCTCTCACACACACACACACACACACACACACATACACACACACACGCACACACACACCATAAGCTTTTGATTGTGAGGCCAGACCCGTGCATGACAAACGACACTCTGTCAACCAATCACTTGGCTACTCTCCTGCTGAGTTGTCAGCCAATAGCATGGCTCTGTCACACTGCTCTCTGGTGTGGATGGAAACATCCGGAACTACAAAGCCTCCCTCCCTCTCTCTTTTTTTTTCTCTCTCTCTCTACCGTGATATGACCCCTCAGGGAGGAGGGGGAGGGGTGGAAGAAGGGAAGAGGTGAGGTGAAGTTGTAGAGGAGAGGAATTGAAGAAGGAGGAAAAGGATGTTATGGGAGGGGGGGGAGTAAGGGGAAAGCCCCAGCAGAGTCAGAAAGCTGTTGCTGTTTCCTGAAAACACCTGTGAAAACACACACACACACACACACACACACACACACACACACACACACACCTGACCCTATCTCTCACCTCTGGTCCAGCCTGCGGATGTTGGGGTAGTTGTTGTTGCTGCTGCAGTTGATGAGGTCATGACACTTGGAGTCGATCTGATAGGCCACGTGTTTGTCATTCAGGTCCTCCTCCAGGGCTGCCTGGGCCTGACGGCTCGCTCTGGGGACGCCACACACATTTACCTTTACTACACATGTTTACCTTTACCACACACTCACATTTACCTTTATCACACACACACATTTACCTTTACTACACATGTTTACCTCTACCACACACTCACATTTACCTTTATCACACACACATTTACCTTTACCACACACACACACATTTACCTTTAGCACACACACATTTACCTTTACCATACACTCACATTTACCTTTACTACACATGTTTACCGTTACCACACACATACATTTACCTTTACTACACATGTTTACCTTTACCACACACTCACATTTACCTTTACTACACATGTTTACCTTTACCACACACTCACATTTACCTTTACACATGTTTACCTTTACCACACACACATTTACCTCTATCACACACACACATTTACCTCTATCACACACACACATTTACCTTTATCACACACACATTTATACCTTTACCACACACACATTTACCTCTATCACACACATGTTTAACTTGACCACACACACATTTACCTTTACTACACACGTATCTTTACCACACACACATTTACCTTCATCACACACATATTTACCATGACCCCACACACGTTTACCTTTACCAGTTTAAACACCACACGCACGTTTACCTTTACCACTTTAAACACCACACACACGTTTACCTTTACCAGTTTAAACACCACACACACGTTTACCTTTACCAGTTTAAACACCACACACACGTTTACCTTTACCAGTTTAAACACCACACACACGTTTAACTTTACCACTTTAAACACCACACACACGTTTAACTTCACCACCAGAACAGGGAAGGGTGCTGGAGGTAAAAATTGGAGGACAAATTAATTGTAACGCGAGGAACAGAACGGGGAATGGTATCAAACATGAGTACTTGATACTATTCCTCATTACATTTCATGCATTACAATGAGCCTGTCCTCCGATTTCTACCTTCACCAGCTTCCCCTGCACCGGAATATAATCATGTTCATCTCGAGGTGAACAATACAGTTCCGTTGTTCTCTGATGCTGAACACATATATTGTGCAGCCTGCTAGCCTGCTAGCCTGCTTCAGTAGGTAACTGAGGACATGTTGGAGAGATGCAGCAGTAACTGGTGACTGAAGGACACCTGCTGTTATGTCTGGGAAGGTGCATAGGAGGAGGGGGGGGGGGGACTGGGCTTGTTGGTTGATGGGGGAGGATGCACCACTGAAATGAACACAAACACACACACACACACACACACATAACCACACACACACACACACACACACACACTGATGTGACTCACTCTAGCTGTTTCTTGACTTTGTCCCTGACCCTCACCAGGTGCCGCTGACTGGACCTGATCACTGCTACTTCCCGTTGGAGGACAGAGAGGAGGGGACAGGTAGACCAGATAGGACAGGTAGAATGGGCACAGGGGGGTGATTAACAGGGAAGGTAGTGCACAGTATTAGGTATTGGGGCTAAAGAAATGTATTCACTCATAAATTCATAGACTGAGCAAACTATACATAGACTGATCATGCATGAGATTAAAATGATAGTTTTAACCCTGTTTGGAAGCTATACAGCATGTGTTTACAATTAAGGTTACTTTTAATTCCAGGTAAGACTGTAGAATTAAGTTCATGAGGCTTTTAAGTTATATTCCTCAAAAATGAATGGCTATATATCATTCATATAAAGTTGTTAAAAAATCTACAGTATGTAGCCTATCAATTCCAGGCTGTCATTTTAAGGACATTAGGTCCAGTGTAGTGAATTTCATTATCTACCTGCTCCAGCTCCTTCTCCACATTATCGTTGACCAGGTCAGGGCCCATTCTCTTCTGTCTCTGACACAGACACTCCAGTGCAATCTGGACCAGAACAAAAGTAAAGTGACATGAAATTCAGTAATGTGTTTTAATAATTCCTATCCCGGTAAAGATTTTGGTCACTGTTTATTATATATAATGTTTTGTCACTGGGATTTGGTCCTTGTTAGGTAAAATGACCTGTGCCAACAGGTAACTTCTAGAATGTTTCATACCAACGGCCCCTCGGTGTCGGCTACTGCATAGTCCAGACGCACTTTGACCTCGCGGAGAACCTCCGTGTCCCTGACCAGTAGAGTAGCTCCGTCTCGTGCCGCAACTCCTTGCTCCAGAACGCCATGTCCACAATGCGCTCGGCGATGCATTTAGTGCTCTCGCTTTGTGTCCGCTGCGTGAATTGCTCCTTGTTCTGGATCAGCCTGCAGGTGTCCAACCCTTCTTGTTCTGGATCAGCCTGCAGGTGTCCATCCCTTCTTGTTCTGGATCAGCCTGCAGGTGTCCATCCCTTCTTGTTCTGGATCAGCCTGCAGGTGTCCAATGTCCATCCCTTCTTGTTCTGGATCAGCCTGCAGGTGTCCATCCCTTCTTGTTCTGGATCAGCCTGCAGGTGTCCATCCCGAATAACTCCGGGCGCCGACGACTGGTCTCCGAGCGACGGTAATTGACGCTGTTGGCGCGGGCCCATGCCTTTCAACGGCGGCATCTTGGTCCTGGGCATGGCCTCCTGGCCCAGGTGGTGACCAACGGACGCACTTCTGTGGAACGCGAGGCTGTTTGTTCTGGCGGGCAGCTGGAGGTTGCTGTTGGCGGGCAGCTGGAGGTTGCTGTTGGCAGGCAGCTGGGGCTGGGTGAGAGAGTAGTTCTTGTAGCTGTCTTTCATCGTACTGAGGTTGGGCAGGCGTCGGCACGAGACCACCGAGGAGGACCGCAGGTAAGTGCAGGGCTGAGTAGACCCATATAAGTCCATCACTTCGAATGGATTTTTTTACTCAAATAGAGTTATTGTTGTTGGTGTTGTTGCTATAAATATATGTATATATGTTGTACTCGATTCAACTGAGGCAAAAAGCCATCAAGAGTGAGCATGCTCAATGTCATGTTTACTTACTTTACGTGCGAGACCCTACTATGACGTAATTTGTGCACCATTCCATGCATGTCTCCGTTTTTCCAACAATGTGAATAATAATAATAATGTGACCAGGACTTGGTGGAGTGGGCGGGGCCAGAGGCTGGTAACAATCTGGATGTATACACAGACACTGTTGCATCATTTATCAGCTTTGGCGAGGAGGTGTGTGTCCCCCTCCGCTCCAGGAAGTCCTTCAACAACGACAAGCCCTGGTTTTCATCCCAACTCAGGCGTCTGAGGTCAGAGAAGGAGGTGGCTAGGCGCAGTGGGGACGTGGACCGGGTCAAGCAGGCCAAGTACAGGTTCGCCAAAGCGGTGAAGGAGGCGAAGCATCGCTTTTCGGAGAAGCTGCAGCAACAGCTCTCTGAGGGGGATTCCGCCTCCGTCTGGAAAGGCCTAAAGACCATCACCAACTACAAACCCAAGTCCCCGCTGATGTCCGACAACCTCCCTCTCGCTAACGAGCTGAACGAGTTCTACTGTAGGTTTGAGAAAGAGAGGTTCCCGCCCACCCCCGCCCTCTCCCTCCACCCCCCCCAGCTACAACCACCACCCCCGTCCCCCAGGGGGGCCAATGTCCCTCCTGCTACCCCCACCCTCCCCCCTCCCCCTCCCCTCCCTCCCCCCTCCTCACCCGCCCCGCCCACCCCCACCCCCCTTTCCCCACCCCCTCTCTCTGTCACAGTGCGAGAGGTAAACAGACTGTTTAAGAGGCAGAATCCCCGGAAGGCAGCTGGTCCGGATTCCGTCTCTCCCTCTGTCCTGAAGCACTGCGCCGACCAGCTGGCCCCGGTGTTTTCCCACATCTTCAACGCCTCGCTGGAGCTGTGTCACGTCCCAGCGTGCTTCAAGGCATCAACCATCATCCCCGTCCCCAAGAAGGCCAAGGTCACAGGCCTCAACGACTACAGACCCGTCGCTCTGACCTCTGTCGTCATGAAGGTCCTGGAGCGCCTTGTCCTGGCCTACCTGAAGCTCATCACGGATCCTGTGCTGGACCCCCTGCAGTTCGCGTACAGAGCCAATAGATCCACGGAGGACGCCGTGAACATGGCTCTGCACTACGTACTAGAACACCTAGACACTGCAGGCAACTACGCCAGGATCCTGTTCGTGGACTTCAGCTCGGCCTTCAACACGATCCTCCCACACATCCTGGAGCACCAGCTATCCCTGCTGCAGGTGCCGGACTCCACCTGCAGGTGGATCACGGACTTCCTGACTGACAGGTCTCAGCGGGTGAAGCTGGGGAAGAGCATTTCCAGCTCCAGGTCCACCAGCACGGGCTCCCCGCAGGGCTGCGTCCTGTCTCCAGCACTATTCTCCCTATACACCAACAGCTGTGTCTCCCGCCACCCCTCGGTCAAGCTCCTGAAGTTTGCAGATGACACCACCCTGGTGGGCCTCATCTCCGGGGGGGACGAATCTGCCTACAGGGGTGAGATCGAGGGGCTGCAGAGCTGGTGCAGTTTAAACAATCTGGAGCTCAATGCTCTGAAAACAGTGGAGATGGTGGTGGACTTCCGTAGGAAAGCAGCCCTGCCCCCTCCCATCACGCTGGGAGGTACCCCGGTGGCCTCCGTGGAGTCATGCCGCTTTCTAGGCATGACCATCTCCCGGGACCTCAAGTGGGAGCGGAACACAGAGGCCCTCACGAAGAAGGCCCAGAAGAGGATGTTCTTCCTCCGGCAGCTGAGGAAATTCAGGCTGCCGAGGTCCATGATGGTCCAGTTTTACACGGCCATCATAGAGTCCATCCTCACCCACTCCATCATCACCTGGTTCCCTGCTGCAACGACCAAGGACAAGGCCAAGTTGCAGCGGGTGTTACGTTCAGCAGAGAGGGTGATCGGCTGTCCCTTGCCCTCCCTCAACTCCTTGCATGACACCAGGGCTCTGAGGAGGGCAAGAAAGATCATGGCCGACCCCTTCCACCCCGGCCACGGCCTCCTCACCCTGCTTCCCTCTGGAAGAAGGTTGCGGCTGCCTAAGGCACTGAAGGCCCGCCACAGGCTCAGTTTCTTCCCCTCAGCCGCCAGGCTGATAAATGACTCTGGCTTCCCCCTCCCCCCCGCCCCCAAGTCTGCCCAGGACTGAATATGCACTGGACTCACTGTAAATACTCTGCACTGCACTTTATATATGTTGCACTATCCAATGCACTGTTGTCTGTCCTGTGTTGTCCTGTTTTTTGCATTTGTTTTTGTATACACGTGAAAAAAGTATAAACGCACTTACTGTAATGCCGAAGCAAATTCCTATATGTGTATGCATAATGGCAATAAACGTTATCTGAATCTGAATCTGAATCTGAATCTGAATAATAATAATAATAATAATAATAATAATAATAATAATAATAATAAAAATAACCTTTAATTGTATGGCACTTTTCCTGCAGACGTTGCAGCTCAAAGTGCTTTAACATATCCACACAGCATAAAAACAATAATAGAACAATAGTAATCAATAAAACACACAATAGCAATAATATAAACTACATAATAAAACAAGAATAAAGGAATAAAGATAAACTAAATAATATAAGAATTACTATCAGATGTAAATATTAAGATTCTAGTATGTACAATACAAGTATGTCTACATCAGCGTGTTAACATGTCTCATGTGTTTCGTTGGCTCTGTAAAACCAGTGGTGTGCCGTCAGGGCCAGCAAGGCCTTCTCTGCTGGCCTAAACATCATCAGAATATACATTTTATTTTAATATATATTTTCCACAAATATGTATTAATGATTCCCCATAGTCTATTCTCTTAATTTCATAGCTTTCCTCTTGGTTGCGCTGCTTCCAGTCTCCGATTGAGATTTGGAGGGCTGGCCTTTATGTTAGAGCTTTTATCCAATCAAAATGTGTTGCTAGGGGGCTCAAAAATCTGCCCGCCTTCACAGTGCCACGGTGCCGCGGATTCGACCTGTACCTTAACGTTGGAACGAGAAAAACTGTGGCGTTCCTAGTAAACCTACGTAGATGCGAGCAAAAGCAACAACGGCGCCTGCTGGAAGGCTCAATGATGTCAGCACCCAGCACGTCTTTTGATTGGATACGCACTATTGCTACGCACTATTGATACGCACTATTGATATTCACTATTGAGATGCGGAACTATGCCGGTAGATGTGAAACTTTTGAACGTGCGGAGGAAAACGGAGCCTCACAACGAAAGCTTTCGTTGACTGATCGATAATACTGATCGATTGTGTCCTGTTTTTGGGTAAACAATAACTTTCATTTAGGGGACACAATGAAAGCGCCAAGTCCACAAACAGAGGAAACTACGTTGAGCTTCTTTCTTTTCTGGCTGAAAACAACCCAGATTTACATTACCACCTGTCCACAAACAAAGTGTTTACTGGGACGTCAGGCAAAATACAAAACGACCTGATTTTTGCTATTGCTGAAGTGATGGAAGAAGAGATCAAAATGGAGATTAAAAAGGCACCCTTTGTCGCTATTATGGTGGACGAGACGACAGACGTGGGTAATGTAGCGATCTTAAAGATGTTAGTTTAACACTCTTCATTGTAAATGCGGATTTATTGATTAAAAATGCTTCGGAAATATTAATATAACTCTGTTGTACTTGTCTGACTATGTTAAGGTGATGCAACGCCCGGTTATACTGTGTTTCTGTCTAGTTTCTAGAGCCATGGCGTCATAACGATGGTATTAAGAGGTAGAATAATTCAGGTAGGAATGTGTCGGACATCACTGAAGGCCTAGGTGTGAAATGCACCGCCCGCCACTGGTAAAACGATTGAACCGGCAGGTTGTGAATAAAACTATATTGTTGAAATCTGTTGTAGAAGAATCTTTCTATTCGTTGCACAATATATCCCTTACACTTAACACTGCTTTACAACAGGAGTTGTGAATGAACACGAGCGGTCGTTTTGTGCGTACGCGGAACCTTTATTACCGGATTGGAATTGCAGGGGAACGAATTATACCACACACACTGGACGTCAACATGGAAGACGTACCGACCAATGCGCCAGAACGTGAGTTTCTTACAAGTTCATTAAAACAACATAGAACGCTACTAGACAACACGTTCAAGTCGTTATTGCACCTCTTGCGTTGTTGTCTAACAACGTTATTGTATGTCAACGTTGTTGTCGTCACTGTGAACGAGTGACTTGGGCTAAGCTAACTAGCTGGCTAGATGACTGGCTCACTGGCTTGCTGTCACAGGACAACTTGTCAAACATACAACAGTTGATCATCTAGCTACCTGGGAATATCATAGGATAATACTATGTCGACTACGTTCAGTCTGGTAGCCACTGAATAAACGAATGTCACCGTTATGTTGAGTACAATGAAGCCTGCGTGTGTGCTGATGCAACCCAGGGTCACCTGACAATAAGTTGTATAAAAGAACTTCATCATCATCATCATCATCATCATCATCATCATCATCATCATAGTTATTAGCTAAATCTACTGACCCCATTTCTAACTACTATCTCCTGCCTGTTGTCCAGATTGGCAACATTATCTTAAGATAACTGTATCCAATGAATGTACAGTGTTTTAAGTTTGATGTCGGAATCTTAATGAATGAAGTAGCTAATAGTAGCAGTGTGCCGTGATGTGGTCGGGTAGAGTTGGATTTAGATCATTCATCAGTGTTGGGTGTTCTCTCCTTGAAGTCATTACATGTGATTATCGGGCTTGATTTGTGAAGGAGGCATGATGACTTGTAGTTTAATAAGACCTGATGGTTGAAGTCTACCTAGTTTAATAAGACCTGATGGTTGAAGTCTAACTAGTTTAATAAGACGTGATGGTTGAAGTCTACCTAGTTTAATAAGACGTGATGGTTGAAGTCTGTAGTTTAATAAGACCTGATGGTTGAAGTCTGTAGTTTAATAAGACCTGATGGGTGGAGTCTACCTAGTTTAATAAGACATGATGGTTAAGGTCTTCCTAGTTGTGTGAAGGATAATGGTTGTCTGACAGGTTTTCTCTGTGGCTCGATCTTCTGTCTTTTTTGTGTGTGTTTCTATTGTCTGTTTCCCCTTGTCGTTGTGTCTCTGAAGCACACAGGGTGTTACAGTAGGGAAAGCAGTGTGCTATAGAAACGCAGGGTGTTACAGTAGGGTAAAGAGTGTGCTATAGAAACACAGGGTGTTACAGTAGAGTAGGGTAAAGAGTGTGCTATAGAAACACAGGGTGTCACAGTAGGGTAAGGACTAGGAGTGTGCTATAGAAACACAGGGTGTTACAGTAGGGTAAGGACTAGGAGTGTGCTACAGAAACACAGGGTGTTACAGTAGGGTAAGGACTAGGAGTGTGCTACAGAAACACAGGGTGTCACAGTAGGGTAAGGACTAGGAGTGTGCTATAGAAACACAGGGTGTTACAGTAGGGAAAGCAGTGTGCTACAGAAACACAGGGTGTTACAGTAGGGTAAGGACTAGGAGTGTGCTATAGAAACACAGGGTGTCACTGTCACAGTAGGGTAAGGACTAGGAGTGTGCTATAGAAACACAGGGTGTTACAGTAGGATAAGGAGTGTGATACAGAAACACAGGGTGTTACAGTAGGATAAGGAGTGTGCTATTTGGTTGTTAAGTCTGACGTCAAACGTGACGTTTAGCAATTTCCGGGTCCAAACCAGAAATTCCCCGCACCAGAGTACCAGTGTACTACAGCTGTAGAATGACAGTTCAATCGTTTTTTAGACTCGGATCTATTCATACAACAAGGGACACAGCACTTTCCCGTTTTTCCCATATTGTCAGGGTCTTTGAGCCTCGGAAAAGCGCTATATAAATATAATGAATTATTATTATTACTGAGGCATTTCGAAGAGAGCGCCTCAGCCAACTTTGGACCCGGAAACACGTCACGACTTAACAACCGAATAGAAACACAGGGTGTTACAGTAGGGTAAGGAGTGTGCTACAGAAACACAGTGTGATTGATGGGTGGTTGCTGTCTTGTCAGACTGCCCTGGGACACAGAGTGAGCAGGCAGGCAAGGCGTCCCCATGCCAGGGATGTCCCAACCAGAAGATCTGTGCCTCTGGGGCCTCCAAGCTACCGGATCCTGGTGAGTGTCTCTGTCAGAACACACTGCAGCGTCTTTTCCCTTATGGCCTTCTTGGGTTCCCGGACACAGATCAAGCCTAGTGCTAGACTGAGACATCTTCACTGGAGGTTTTACATTGAATGTGTGATTTAATCTGTGTCCAGAAAACCGGGCCCTAACAGTTCAGAGCTCGTGGCAGTGCTCAAAGTATGTGTATGCATTAGGTATTAGCCTGTAATGTGTTGGCAAGTCCCTCTTTAAATAGTTTTTGTCTCGCTCTTTCCCGCCTCCTTCCATATCTCTCTCTCTCTCTCTCTCTCTCTCTCCCTCTCCCCCCTCCCTCACCCCCTCTGCAGCCATAGCAGAGATAGGTCTGAAGATGGCCACAGTGAAGCATAAGATCCTGGTCCTGTCTGGTAAGGGAGGCGTGGGGAAGAGTACCTTCAGTGCACACCTGGCCCACGCGCTAGCCAGCGATGAAACCAAGGAGGTACACCTTAATTCTCTTCCTCTCCTTGTTTTCTTCCGTTCATCTGATACACTGGTGGGAAATAACTTACTATTAAGTTAGAGGAGATTTTTTTGCGAGTAAGAATTTCAGTACGCGCCAATAAACTTGAACTTGGGAGCTGTCTGGTTTCTCTCAGATAGCTGATGACATTTGGTGTGGGGAGAAGCGTACAGTTAGGATGTGGTGGTATCTGTGTGTGTGGTATCACACACACACACACACACACACACACACACACACACACACACACACACACACACACACAAGACTCTGGCTGTGGAAGAGTTGTGGACAGGAGAAAAGTGAGTGATTAGCTTCCTGTTTCATGGTTTGTGTTTTGTTTCAACTTCCTGTTGATAAAGCTGCTGAAAAGGAGTGTGTGTGTGTGTGTTCACACTGAGCTGTTTGTTGTTAGAAAGGCCAGTTCCTGAGTCTCCCAGTGGATTCCTGGACGAATCCAAAACCCCCTGTGCTATCGTTTCTGAGTAGCTTTGGCACAGTTGTGGATGTTTTTGCAACCTGACCTTGGGAGGGAAAGGAGCATTAAGGAGATGATGAATTAGGGAAAATAGAAAGCAGTTTTTCTTTTTCCTTTTGCTCCGTGAATTTGTCTTGTTTTTTTTTAAAGAACGGGTTAGTGCCTGTTTACCTGTATGTTTTGGGTTATGTGTGTTTGATTTAAGAGTTGTCAAATAAACTAAACTAAACTAATCTCAGGTCCTGTCAGTGCAGAGCTCTGTGGAGCTCCGTGTTGGTATAGTCGCTCCATCTGTAGCCAGGGCAGATTCCCACATTCCCGCTGGGAAAACCAGGATGATTCTCCACATTCCTGACTCTGCTGCTTCCCATCCTCTTTCAAATCCATTAAACACGACACACACACACGACACACACACGACACACACACACCCACACACACACACACACACACACACACACACACACACACACACACACACACACTCATGTGTATACTTTTCCCTACCCTTTCTCAAATACACACACACACACACACACACACACACTCACTCATGTGCATGCTTTTCCCTACCATTTCTCAAATACACACACACACACACACACACGCACACACATTCCGTTGAAGTTTCTCTCACTTTCTCTCTTCCTGATGGGCTGTCAGCACACATCCTCCCTGCAGTGGCATTAAGATTCTTGGTTGTGTTTCCTGTAGTTGCTGGCACGGTCCTAACTAAAGCCAGGGGAGTGACACACACACACACACACACACACACACACACACACACAAAACTGCCAACAGGAAGGTATTTGAGCCTAGGGAGGAAGTGAGATGACCTCCTGAGGAAGATCAGAAGAGGGGGGGCAGAGGATTGGGGAGGGGAGGGGGAGATTGGGAGGGGAGGTGGAGGCAGTTTAGGAGGAGAGGACTGATGGGAGGAGAGAGATGATAGGTGGAGGAGGGGGAGGTAGAGTTTAGGAAGAGAGGGATGATAGGTGGAGGAGGGGGAGGTAGTTTAAGAGTAGGAGGGGGAGGTAGTTTAAGAGTAGGAGGGGGAGGTAGAGTTTAGGAAGAGAGGGATGATAGGTGGAGGAGGGGGAGGTAGTTTAAGAGTAGGAGGTAGGAGGTAGAGTTTAGGAAGAGAGGGATGATAGGTGGAGGAGGGGGAGGTAGTTTAAGAGTAGGAGGTAGAGTTTAGGAAGAGAGGGATGATAGGTGGAGGAGGGGGAGGTAGTTTAAGAGTAGGAGGTAGGAGGTAGAGTTTAGGAAGAGAGGGATGATAGGTGGAGGAGGGGGAGGTAGTTTAAGAGTAGGAGGTAGGAGGTAGAGTTTAGGAAGAGAGGGATGATAGGTGGAGGAGGGAGAGGTAGAGTTTAGGAAGAGAGGGATGATAGGTGGAGGAGGGGGAGGTAGTTTAAGAGTAGGAGGTAGAGTTTAGGAAGAGAAGGATGATAGGTGGAGGAGGAAGATGATGAAAGGGAGGAGAGGTGGGGGATCAGAAGATCAGGGTGGTGGACTGACTTCCTCTCTAAACCCTCACCCTTCCTCTGACCCTGGCTCACCGGTGCCCCGGGGAGGGATTTAACCGTAACACCACCTCATGGAACACATCAGGGTTTCCAAGGGACCATTAAGACTGTGGCGCAGGCCACTGACCACGGTCCTCGTTCTGTGTTGTCTCCCGACACACAGCCTGGCCACTGTGTCAGTGTGTCCCTCCTTGGGAAGTGAAAAAAAAATTCTAATCAAACTTTATTGAACCCATGCACAGGATACAGCAGGAAACGACGCAATTAAATGCTTTTAACGAGCTACCTCGCAACAGTGCAGTGAATTGTCCCTCTGTTTGAGTTGTTGTTTTAGTTGGGTGACACACAGGGATGCGGAGGGGAAACCGGTTTCTCGTCAGTCGTTTCTCTGAGATCCGTTTCGTCTGTGAGCGACATTCACTCAACGTCTGGTCAACGTCTGGTCCCCACCTGTTGTTTTGTTGCCGTCAGCTTGTAGGAAATGAAGCGTCGGA
This sequence comes from Nansenia antarctica, assembly GCF_963989245.1. Lineage (NCBI taxonomy): Eukaryota > Metazoa > Chordata > Actinopteri > Argentiniformes > Microstomatidae > Nansenia > Nansenia antarctica. The sequence goes on from NC_137675.1 coordinate 78,462,798, forward strand.
CGATACAACCCTTTACCAAGATCTGTGTGTGTGTGTGAGAGAGAGAGAGAGTGTGATCACTATAACATCTGGACTAGAGGTGCACTGTGTAACTAGAAAGGCATGCTCACTGCACGCACGCACGCTCACACACACACACACACACACACACACACACACACACACACACACACACACACACAGACACAGGGAGAAAGAAGTTCCTCTGGGGGTCATAATGGAACAAAAGGAAAGAGCTCCTCTCCCTCTCTTTATCGCTCCCTCCTCTCTTCCTCCTCCTCCCTCACACTCTCTCCCTCTTCACTGATGTTCCTAGCAGCTGAAGAGTACGGTAGTGTAGAGGGGACATTGGGTGCCTGGCGCCCTCTGTTGTCTGAAGAGAGAAGTGCACCTCGCCAGTCCCAGCAGCTGCTTGACTCGACACCGCCACCAGGGAGACAACTGTATGTGACACTGGTGTTGTGTGTGTATGTAGTCTCGCTCTAATGTGTGTGTGTGTGTGTGTGTGTGTGTGTGTGTTCCAGGTTGCTTTGCTGGATGTGGACATCTGTGGGCCCTCCATCCCGAGGATGATGGGGTTGGAGGGAGAACAGGTTCGTAGTTCAGATCAATGAAACCTCCCAAGAAAAGCCTAGAATGACTTTTCCACCTGGAGCTGAAATAACTGAGTTCAATACAAGTGATGTTGTCCATCACTTCCTCATATTCCTCCATATTTTAGTTTTCTGATGAGTGGACTGTCATGACTTTAATGTGTCGTGTGTGTGTGTGTGTGTGTGTGTGTCGTGCGTGTGCGTCGTGCGTGTGCGTGCGTGTCTACAGGTCCATCAGAGTGCTTCTGGCTGGTCCCCTGTGGTGAGTCAGACTTTCTGTCATCTCTTCAAAACCCTCATTCTGATCATGTATCCCAGACACTACATGAGAAATAACACTGTGTGTGTGTGTGTGTGTGTGTGTGTGTGTGTTCCAGTATGTCGAGGAAAACCTGGCAGTCATGTCCATCGGCTTCCTGCTCAGCAGTCCTGATGATGCCGTTATCTGGAGAGGGCCCAAGAAGAACGGTACAAGAGAGTGTGTGTGTGTGTGTCTGTGTGTGTGTGTCCGTGTGTGTGTGTGTGTATGTGAATGTGCGTCAGTGAATGTGTCTTTGTGTCTGTCTGGCTGTGGCTGACTCCTCCTCCTCCTCCTGCTGTGTGTCCAATCAGGGATGATCAAGCAGTTCCTGAGGGACGTTGATTGGGGAGACCTGGATTACCTCATCGTGGACACGCCCCCCGGCACGTCGGACGAGCACCTGTCCATCGTCCAGTACCTCAGCTCCACCAAGGTGGACGGAGCTGTCATCATCACCACCCCGCAGGTCACTACGGCAACCGCGGAATCTCTCCTTGTCTCCTTCCCTCGTCCCCTCCTTTCTCTCCTCTCCTCTCTTCTCTCCTCCATGTCTCTCCTTCCGTTCCTCTCAACTTCTACAGCGTCCTCCTCTCCTCGTCCCCTCCGTCTCCTTTCCTTTTCTCCTTCCCTTCACTCCTTTCCTTAACTCCTTTCCTTATGTCTTTCCCTTGATGAGCCCGTAGTTGAACGCATGGTGAGATAGGTTCTGGTTGAACATTGGCATTGTTATCTTCGGCCTTGAGGTTTTTTTATTGATCTCGGGGGGTTGTTCTGGTGAGTTCTGGTGATCTTTGCTCTCTGCTCCCGCCCGGTTAGATTACCATCAAAGATATGGAGAGCGGCCAAAAAACACAACAAAGGTTTTATATATTTTTTATTAGTACGTGTGGGAGACACACAGACTTAGACGCGCCCGGTACAGAGCAAAGCTGTAGGCTGCAGAAGCGAGCTAGCAGCAACCATCACACAGCCGCCCACCCACACAAACACAGCTCGTCTACCTACGACAGATGAACACAAACCGTTTAACCCCCCCTGCTCTCCGTGTGCTTCAGAACAGGAAATCCCCCCACCTCATTTCTCCTGGCCACTGCTCCATTAACCTACACACACACACACACACACACACACACACACACACACACACACACACACACACACACACACACACCAGACGGACAGAGACACACCAGCAGGGTTCTAGGCGTGGGAAGGTTGCCATAGTCATAGTAGTTACAGGAACAGACTCTGTTACCTCAGACACCACCACCACTTTCACTTCTCTTTCGGTGCCCTCCTCTCGACCCCCTCTACCCCTCTCCCCCCTGTCCTCCTCTCTACACCTTTCCCCCCTGTCCTCCTCTCTACCCCTCTCCCCCCTGTCCTCCTCTCTACCCCTCTCCCCCCTGTCCTCCTCTCTACCCCTCTCCCTCTGTCCTCCTCTCTACCCCTCTCCCTCTGTCCTCCTCTCTACCCCTCTCCCCTCTGTCCTCCTCTCTACCCCTCTCCCTCTGTCCTCCTCTCTACCCCTCTCCCCCCTGTCCTCCCTCTCTACCCCTCTCCCCCCTGTCCTCCCTCTCTACCCCTTTCCCCCCTGTCCTCCCTCTCTACCCCTCTCCCCCCTGTCCTCCCTCTCTACCCCTCTCCCCCCTGTCCTCCCTCTCTACCCCTCTCCCCCCTGTCCTCCCTCTCTACCCCTCTCCCCCCTGTCCTCCCTCTCTACCCCTCTCCCCCCTGTCCTCCCTCTCTACCCCTCTCGCCCCTGTCCTCCCTCTCTACCCCTCTCCCTCTGTCCTCCTCTCTACCCCTCTCCCCCCTCTCTACCCCTGTCCTCCCTCTCTACCCCTCTCCCTCTGTCCTCCTCTCTACCCCTCTCCCCTCTGTCCTCCTCTCTACCCCTCTCCCTCTGTCCTCCTCTCTACCCCTCTCCCCCCTGTCCTCCCTCTCTACCCCTCTCCCCCCTGTCCTCCCTCTCTACCCCTTCCCCCCTGTCCTCCCTCTCTACCCCTCTCCCCCCTGTCCTCCCTCTCTACCCCTCTCCCCCAGTGGCGGGCGGTGCATTTCACACCTAGGCCTTCAGTGATGTCCGACACATTCCTACCTGAATTATTCTACCTCTTAATACCATCGTTATGACGCCATGGCTCTAGAAACTAGACAGAAACACAGTATAACCGGGCGTTGCATCACCTTAACATAGTCAGACAAGTACAACAGAGTTATATTAATATTTCCGAAGCATTTTTAATCAATAAATCCGCATTTACAATGAAGAGTGTTAAACTAACATCTTTAAGATCGCTACATTACCCACGTCTGTCGTCTCGTCCACCATAATAGCGACAAAGGGTGCCTTTTTAATCTCCATTTTGATCTCTTCTTCCATCACTTCAGCAATAGCAAAAATCAGGTCGTTTTGTATTTTGCCTGACGTCCCAGTAAACACTTTGTTTGTGGACAGGTGGTAATGTAAATCTGGGTTGTTTTCAGCCAGAAAAGAAAGAAGCTCAACGTAGTTTCCTCTGTTTGTGGACTTGGCGCTTTCATTGTGTCCCCTAAATGAAAGTTATTGTTTACCCAAAAACAGGACACAATCGATCAGTATTATCGATCAGTCAACGAAAGCTTTCGTTGTGAGGCTCCGTTTTCCTCCGCACGTTCAAAAGTTTCACATCTACCGGCATAGTTCCGCATCTCAATAGTGAATATCAATAGTGCGTATCAATAGTGCGTAGCAATAGTGCGTATCCAATCAAAAGACGTGCTGGGTGCTGACATCATTGAGCCTTCCAGCAGGCGCCGTTGTTGCTTTTGCTCGCATCTACGTAGGTTTACTAGGAACGCCACAGTTTTTCTCGTTCCAACGTTAAGGTACAGGTCGAATCCGCGGCACCGTGGCACTGTGAAGGCGGGCAGATTTTTGAGCCCCCTAGCAACACATTTTGATTGGATAAAAGCTCTAACATAAAGGCCAGCCCTCCAAATCTCAATCGGAGACTGGAAGCAGCGCAACCAAGAGGAAAGCTATGAAATTAAGAGAATAGACTATGGGGAATCATTAATACATATTTGTGGAAAATATATATTAAAATAAAATGTATATTCTGATGATGTTTAGGCCAGCAGAGAAGGCCTTGCTGGCCCTGACGGCACACCACTGCTCTCCCCCCTGTCCTCCCTCTCTACCCCTCTCGCCCCTGTCCTCCCTCTCTACCCCTCTCCCCCCTGTCCTCCCTCTCTACCCCTCTCCCTCTGTCCTCCTCTCTACCCCTCTCCCTCTGTCCTCCTCTCTACCCCTTTCCCCCCTGTCCTCCTCTCTACCCCTCTCCCCCCTGTCCTCCCTCTCTACCCCTGTCCTCCCTCTCTACCCCTTTCCCCCCTGTCCTCCTCTCTACCCCTCTCCCTCTGTCCTCCTCTCTACCCCTTTCCCCCCTGTCCTCCTCTCTACCCCTCTCCCTCTGTCCTCCTCTCTACCCCTCTCCCCCCTGTCCTCCCTCTCTACCCCTGTCCTCCCTCTCTACCCCTCTCCCCCCTGTCCTCCCTCTCTACCCCTTTCCCCCCTGTCCTCCTCTCTACCCCTCTCCCTCTGTCCTCCTCTCTACCCCTCTCCCCCCTGTCCTCCCTCTCTACCCCTGTCCTCCCTCTCTACCCCTCTCCCCCCTGTCCTCCCTCTCTACCCCTTTCCCCCCTGTCCTCCTCTCTACCCCTCTCCCTCTGTCCTCCTCTCTACCCCTTTCCCCCCTGTCCTCCTCTCTACCCCTCTCCCCCCTGTCCTCCCTCTCTACCCCTGTCCTCCCTCTCTACCCCTTTCCCCCCTGTCCTCCTCTCTACCCCTCTCCCCCCTGTCCTCCCTCTACCCCTGTCCTCCCTCTCTACCCCTCTCCCCCCTGTCCTCCCTCTCTACCCCTTTCCCCCCTGTCCTCCTCTCTACCCCTCTCCCCCCTGTCCTCCCTCTCTACCCCTGTCCTCCCTCTCTACCCCTCTCCCCCCTGTCCTCCCTCTCTACCTCTCTCCCCCTGTCCTCCCTCTCTACCCCTCTCCCCCCTGTCCTCCTCTCTACCCCTCTCCCTCCTGTCCTCCCTCTCTACCCCTCTCCCCCCTGTCCTCCCTCTCCCCCCTGTCCTCCTCTCTACCCCTCTCCCCCCTGTCCTCCCTCTCTACCCCTCTCCTCCCTCTCCCCTGGTCCCCTCCTCTCTACCCCTCTCCCTCTGTCCTCCCTCTCTCCCCCTACCCTCCCTCTCTCCCCCTACCCTCCCTCTCCCCTGGTCCCCTCCTCCCCTCTCCCCTGGTTGCCTCACCACTGGCTAAAGAACAGTCATGTAATGATTAGTTTATTCTGGTGTACATTAACTAATGATAGTTTAAGGCTTATTTATTCAAACTGACAAACACTCTCTCTCTCGCTCTCTCTCTCTCTCACAAACTCACACACACACACACACACACAGGAAGTGTCTCTCCAGGACGTGAGGAAGGAGATCAGGTTCTGTCAGAAGGTCAAGCTGCCCATCATCGGTGTCGTGGAGAACATGAGTGGATTTGTCTGTCCCAAATGCACGGTAACTTTATACACACACACACACAGTGTTACACACCCGAAGGTAGTAACAAATAAGGGAGTCCACACATGTGTTTAAATGATACAATTAAAGTTTTATTTAAGTAAAGAAACCAAAATAAACTAAATAACATGTATATGATTATGGATAAGAATCAGTAGTGTAAGCAATGAGTGAATGGTTGTATAATGTATGTTGTATGTGTAAGAGGTGTATGGATGTATGTAGTGTAAAACTGAAAGGCCCCAAAACCAGGTACCCAGAGACCTTACCAACGGAACCCAAATCATATAGAAGGAAGAGAGAGAGAGCTGAGGACACCCCTCTCATATATATATCCCCAGCTCCCCAAACCCAGGTGACACCACTCAACCTAACGACCCACCCACTCTGCCCAGGCTCCAGCCACAGCCAATATGCAGGCAGAGTGGGAGGCGTCACACACACACAGACACACATACACACAGACCAAACATACACACAAACACAGGCACAGAGTGGACAAGTGTATCCTCCATTAGCACTCAGGGTCTCTTTCCCTCTCTCTCCTCCTGATCATGACTGTTTTAAACCCTTTTCTCTCTCTCTCTCTCTCTCTCTCTCTCTCTCTCTCTCTCTCTCTCTCTCTCTCTCTCTCTCTCTCTCTCTCTCTCTCTCTCTCTCTCTCTGTAGAAGACATCGCAGATCTTCCCTCCCACCACCGGGGGCGCTGAGCGCATGTGTCTGGAGCTGAACCTGCCTCTGCTCGGACGCGTTCCCCTGGACCCCAGGATAGGTGAGTGACGTCACCCTCAGCGATCTGACCAGAGCAGGATAGGTGACTGCCACGCTGTCTTAGACCTATCCAACGGTGGCAGATCAGTGATGTTAGACATACGTGTTATTTCTTCCTCAGCAACACAATCATTTGCAATGAAATGAAATGAAGAGATCTGAAGTTTTGGCGTCTTTTTTTGGGAGAGGGTACTTTTATTCAATGTTACAAAGAAATGATGTTTCAGGTGGGTGTTCTCACTAGAACATTTGCTTCACTTGAAACGGAGTTTAGGATCAAATTTGCTTTGCTCTGTGTCGTTTGGAGCTGTGAGAACGCGCATTCGAAGTCGCTCCCGCAGCAAAGAACCGACGGATGCTCCGCTTGAAAAGGGTGGTTTCGCTCCGGTTAGAAACGACGCATCCATCACTTTGCTTCGCTTCGCTTTTGGTGAAAACAACAGCGCACGCATGATGATCTGGATAAGAGCTGGACAATGGGCAATTCTATTTTTTTCTGACCAATCAACCACCACGTCTGTTGCTTCGATTGCGTATGTTACTTCGTTTACATGAAGGGCTGTGAGAACGCATATCAGAAATAATTTATGCAACAATGTCGCGAACTCATCCACTTGCTCCGGGTCTCGATTCAGACTTTCATGTGAGAACGTGACCTCAGTCTCTCTCTCTCTGGGACTTCTCCTAGAGAAATGCTATAAACTCGCAATGGAATTTGGCCTTGAAGGCCACAGGTCCGTCTCCCTCTTTTCTCCAGCGCCCAGTCCTTCTCTGCGTTGTGTATTTGATTCGATTTTGAGTTGGGCAAGTAGAATACTTAAATATACGATACAGAAGTCATGGGACAATTGGAACAGTGATTCTCGACACTCAACACCTCTTCCTCTTTTCTTTTTTTCTTCCCTCCCTCTCTCCCATTTTTTCCCTCTGTCTCTACACACACACACACACACCCCACCCCTCTCACAGGAAGGAGTTGTGATGAGGGAAAGTCCTTCCTTACTGAAATCCCAGACTCCCCTGCAGCCGCTGCCTACCGGAGTATAGTAAAGAGTGAGTACTGGGTTGAACACACACATATACACGCACACACACGTGCAGACACACATACACACACACACGTGCAGACACACATACACACACACAGGTGCAGACAAACAAACGCACACGCATGCATGCACACAAACGTAGACACACACACACACACACACACATGTAAACACACGCGCACACGCACAGCCACAGCTCTAGTTCTGTTGAAGTCTAGGGTTTTATTTTGATGACTTTGCTTATTTTTTTTTATATTCTTTTATTCCTCTTTATATGGAATAGAAGAGGAAGTGATCTGTTGTGAGAGGAAGTGCAAAACAAGAACAAGATTCATATCTGACATTGAGTTGATAGTGTAATGAGGTGTGTGTGTGGGCGGGGGGGCTCAGACACAAACACTGAGATGTCAGCTAGATTACACATTACGCACTCAAACGCTCATGAATACACAGCCACGCATCGATGCTTGTATAAACACACACATCTATGATTATACACACACACACACACATCTTTGATTACACACACACAAACACACCTTTGAGTACACACACACACACACACATCTTTGATTACACGCACACACACATCTTTGATTACACACACACAAACACACCTTTGAGTACACACGCACACACCTTTGTTTACATAGAGTCAATCACACAGAGTTACATGTATGCACTAGAGTCTTATTACTACAAAGTCAAGGACACATTTCTGATTCGTTATCTCTTTCATTCTCTCCATATGTCTCTCTCTCCCCCTCCCCCACCCTCTCTCTCTCCCCACACACAGGTATCAAGGCCTACTGCTCAGAGGAGGACAAGACAGAAGAGGAAGAGGAGGGCAGCTCTGACTAGAAGCCCGTCCGTAGGCGGCCGTACTGCACACTCAGGGACAGGTCACATGACCGGGGTCTGAGGGCAGGGCTCGACATTAAGGTTTGTCCGCTTGTCCGGGACAAGTACATTTTATGTTCGGACAAGTGGACTTCCTCCTGCAGTTGTCCGATGGACAAGTCAAAACTAAAAAAGAAATCAATATGTATTAAGAGACCAAGTAATTTGATTGGACAAAAGGCATTCCATGAGTGCTGATCAGATTCCAGAGCGAGTTTACAAACGCAGCCATAGTGTAGCCTACGTTGTGGGACGCCTGTCACTAGTGCCATTCGTGTGAACGCGTATTTGCTTCTTCTCAATGCCGCTTATTTTCATGTAGTTCGATGTGATCGTATATTTTAGGTTTGAAGTTTTAAGACTAGCACACCGCAATGCGAACTTCAGAATGACACTAATGATAGATTTCTCAATTTGAATATAGGATAGGCTACTATCCAAAAGCTAGCAAATAAGATTGCTTCCATTGGGGAGGGACTATAGTTACAAACATGTTTTGTAAATATTCCTAGATATTCATCCCTTTTGTGGCCAATCTTAATCTAAAAGGGTTAGGGTTAGGGTAATCACTGATTACCCCATCGTAACAATTTTAAATAATTACAAAATATTGTTTAATGAATACATTTGAAAATGAAGGATACATCATTATCAAATCAATAGTAGTCAAATGTGTTATTTGCATACACATACACTCACTGGCCACTTCATTAGGCACACCTTGGGGTTGGACCCCCGCTTTTGCCTTCAGAACTGCCTTCATTCTTCGTGGCATAGATTCAAGGTGCTGGAAACATTCCTCAGAGATTTTGGTCCATATTGACACTATAATATCACGCAACAGCCCGTCTGGCACCAACAACCATGCCAGGTTCAAAGTCACTTAAATCACCTTTATTTCCCATTCTGATGCTTGGTTTGAACTTCAGCAGATCGTCTTGACCATGCCTAAATGCATTGAGTTGCTGCCACATGATTGGCTGATTAGATATTTGCGTTAACAAGCAGTTGAAAAGGTGTACCTAATGAAGTGGCCGGTGAGAGTATAATAAATTATTATTAATTAGAGATGCTCCGATCAGGGTTTTTGGTGCCGATCACTGGAATCAGTGATCTGCCGATCCGATATCACCGATCACAGCGTCGAAAATGGCAATTGAAGCATTCTATTTATTGTGTAGCATTATTTATGTTTTCAATTATTCTTAACACCATTGACATTGTATATTAAGTATTCAAATGAAATTAGGAGATGAGAAAGTATCATGAATTGACAACCATCTGTTTTATTGAATTCACAACCACCTGTAGCTTACTTCAGGAAAAACAAATAAAATGTGAAAATAAAAATCATAATAAATAAAATGTACACTGTCACATCAAATGTGCAACATTCCACTCGAATGAGAGGAACTAGGGGCTCTTAGAGAACTTGGAGCTTATACTAGGCTCCCGATGTACGTGTAGACAGTTTGATATAATTCCGGCAGGCAAACATCAGTGAAATATTTTCGCCCCGGCAGCGTATAGCGTGGATCCAGGCAGGAAACAAGGCGTTTGAACCCGGCGTCTTCCACAACAGACAGGGGCTGCTGATCAAGGCATATGAATTCCATTACTTTCGCATTTATTTCCTTTCGTTTCTTGTTGTCGTTGCCGTATGGTTGCTATCGTTTCAATGTCTCTGTAACAGTTAGCTGAGTGAGTGGCGTCGAACGTTCTTTTGACGACTCTTTCTCTCTGGCCTTAGCGCTCGCCAATTTATCAAACTCGTTAAATTCCTTGGTGTGACAAGCCTTCAAATGCCGTATGATATTCGTGGTATTGAAAGACCTTGCGTGCGTTCCTCCGCGAGGTATTTCTTTTGAGCAGACATTACAAACTGCATATTTGTTGTCTCTTTCCGACACTGTGTAATATTGCCAGACTGGCGACGCCACTAAAGGTGGATCAGTATAGCTGCGATATAAATAAATGCGGCGCTCAGGCAACTCGAGATTGGAATTCAAGCCTCAGGTGATTCCTCGAACGAGGATCAGCCTTGTGTCATCAGTGTTCACAGAAGACAGGCTTACAAATCTTCGATATGGGCGCGTGCACGCAGACATACGCAGCCCCGAAGAGTCGATCTGTCGAAATGAAGATACTCCACTCTGCAGGGGTACTACATTTGCGCAGCATTCCGAATTATTGATTTTTATGAAGACGGAAAAATAAGATGTAAAATAGTGCAATACTGCCGCAATTAACAAGGCGAGGGAAATGGTTTGGCAAGAAATTGCTGACCGATTAAATGCGTAGGTCATACTAGCCCCAGTTATTGTTATATGTTCATATTTTAATAAATGAATATTACTACTGTGGTGATATCCGCAGCAGGCTACAAACCGTCATATCGCCACAATGGCCTAGTGGTATCGACCGCTGCCATAGGATTTATTCGTCATTTTATATCGGTGGTTCGAATCCCTCTTCAGACGCACTTTTTACTGCATTTCGTTGTCTGAATCTAATCTAAAATCTCATCTTAAAAAGTATGTAGGCTATAAAATTATGGTGCAGGCTAATTTACAAGAACTGACACGATTACAATGGTGTTTGAAACCTTTGCATGAAATCTTCGGTTAAATGTAAAAAAAGAAAAAAAGAATGACTTAGTCAAGTCTCGAACACGCAACCTTTGTAACCGACGCTGGCTGCCTTAACCACTACGCCAGCCAGACCGCTGTGATGACAGCAATGCAAGTTGAGACAATTACAAAAAAAAATGTACACTCTTTTCTTTATTGATCTATCGATCTATCTATCACACTTTCAAAATATCAAGTTATCTGTCACACAATCAAACTATCTATCGATCGATCACACTTTCAAAATATCAAATTATCTATCTATCACACAGTCAAACTATCTAATCTATCTATCTCGTGTGAAGTGGGAACTAATATTTCCTAAAAGACACATGAGGAACTGTCGTTCGGGGTTTAGTTTCCGCCTGTGAGCCTTTTTTGACGCACGGATGACTATAGCCTGTGTTTTAGCCTGGTCGGGAGCAGGCTAATTATATCTGACTCAGAAGGAGCTCAACCAAGCAGCGAATTATTTGAGCCACATTGATGGAACCGAACGCAAGCTAACATTTTCGAGGCTTAGAACTTTATCGAGGCTTAGAACTTTATCGAGCTTCGTGGAATAGGGCCCTGGTGTGTGTGTGTGTACCCCAGTTACGATCTCAACCATTAGCAAGCAACAACTCACTGACCCCAGACCTGTTATTATTACCAGTCATTTTGCCATGCTCACCATTGCCACCAGCAGCTCAGCATAGCAACAAGCATAGCAACACTCTATACAGAAAAGGCTGACTTGACAATACAGCAGGGGGAGGCTGGTGGAGGTAGAAATCGGAGGACGGGCTCATTGTGATGCATGGAAAGGATTGAGGAACGGTGTCAAACTATTTCTTATTCCGTTCCATGCATGGCAATGAGCCTGTCACCCAATTTCTACCCCCATCAGCCTCCCTTGCAATACAGCATATTGCATATACATTCAGTGTTTCCTCTATATGCATTTATTTGTGGCGGACCGCCACGAATACATTTTCTCCGCCACTAATTGATCAGTCCGCTTTATGACCGGAGAACAGGAAAAAATCAAATTGAAGCTAGTTTAGGCCGCTTTCAGACCTACATTTCGTTCCGATTTAGGATGGAGTAAGTTACAATATGTTACAATGTTGCAATTAACCTCGTCGGCGACGCGCTTGCAAAACAGTTTTGTGATTGGTCCGAATTTAGCGGGACATTTGGATTTCTGGAAATCCCTTCCCTCTCTTCCCCCGTCTCCCGTCCCTTTAATCCCGTAAGCGTCTCCTAATCGAAAATGCAACATCATCAGCGACGACCTTGGGTTATTGCATTTACTGCTGTTCTCTGGTTCATGTTCTTATACCAGTGCTCACTATAGAGTATTTTAAATGAACATTCGTAATGTAGTCTAGTCTCTGATGTTCATGGTCAACTAAATCAGGCTATTTTGTGAAACAAATAATGTTCCCGAGCAGCCTCGCATCTAACGCTAGCTTCGAACTATTCATAGCATAAACGTTGGTAAATGTCACAAACGACACAGTATTGGCGGGGAAAGAAGGGGAGTCGAATTTTTATTGACAACGTATTTACATGCTGGAAAAACATGCAGCTAAAATTCAGGGAACATGTGGACAATAAGAGACACAACGGAGCTGTGGTCGCGTGGTCTTATTACAGGGCAATATGCGCGGGGCAAAAATAATCTATTGCCTCTCAAATCACCACGAACAGAACGGCGGAGGTACGGGTAAACAGGGCACATTTAAAAACAAAAAATTGCCACCCTCTAGTTTTCGGTGAAATTACGTCTTTGTATTGAGCGCCAGTGCGTGTTTCATGCGCGTGCACGCGGAAAATATTGCGCGCGCGCGAAAAAGGAACACTTCGCCACTAATGTGAAAAATCCTGGAGGAAACACTGTACATATAGATAATATTGCTTTCTGCATCACCGTGGTTATAGACTTATGTTCATCCAACGTGCACGTATCGTTTACACATTTTATACAAAACAATACACAAACCTGGTCAGAGCCGAGCAAGACTTCACCTTAGAAGCGGAGGTTGGTGGGGGCAGAAATCGGAGGACGGGCTCATTGTAACGCATGGAAAAGACTGCATTACAGTGAGGCCCCGTCCTCCGAATTTTACCCCTCTCAGCCTCCCCCCTGCAACACAGACAGGTCTCCTCTCCTGACTCTTGAGTCGGTTCGTCCCCGAAGATCGTTGAAGATGACCTTTGACATTAGATGTTTGACTGATTATGATCGATTCATTCCATGTTTGTGAATGGAAAAAGAGACTTCTGTGAATATGATTGTGTGTCTCTAATGTCAGCTTTAATTTTTGTATTAATCTATTTTATTTGTTGATCTGATATTTGTTTGCTATGATGGACGTACCACCTTTGACTAATAAACAAATAAATTATGCAAATAAAGTGCTTCTAGGTTCCTCATCTTTGTCCTGTATGCACTGTAGTGGGTTGTCGGCTGTAGGGGCCTTGTGTACCATAGAATTTGGTTGCCATGAAACCACAAACACACCCTCAACAAAGTTAATAAACCGCAACGAGATACGTCACAACAATTGTCTACAATAGAAAGGTACAGTAACAGACTTTTGTAATAAGATACAATTTTAAATGTTTTTAACAGCAGTCCGCCTGTCTTCACCTTCACGGTGTGAAAACGCTTGTGTTGCTAGAGATCAGATCGGCTCCGAAATTGCGTTTGGTCATCGTTTAGCCATACCATAAAAAAACTATGAAGAAGCAATCTTCTGCCTTCCGCTGTCCCCTCTGTGGTTGAAGGATCTGATTCAGCCAGGGTGGGGGGGGTGTCGGATTAAAAAGCGAAGTGAAATAAATCGCAGGGCTTGTGACGTGCTAGTTCTCTGGTGAACTTCACTAGAAAGTACATGTGAAACTTGATCAGCACCCTCCTATCACATACAACAGCTGGGACTGAAACGACAGCAGTGCAGGCCCTTACATGATGATACATGTGTTTTTTTCTTATTTTCTATGCAGACAGAATTGATCGTGTTGATTCAAATTCAGTGGATTTTGTGAACGTGTGGAGGCTCTTGAGGACTATGTTTTATACCAGGGGCGGCTGTGGCGCAGGAGGTAGAGCTGCTGTCTAATGATCGCAAGGTCGGCAGATCGGCGGTTCGAACCCTGGCTGGCCACATGTCGAAGTGTCCTTGGGCAAGACACTCAACCTCAAATTGCTCCCAGTGAGTGGGCCGGCGCCTTGCATGGTAGCTTGCCGCCATTGGTGTGTGCATGTGTGTGTGAATGGGTGAATGAGAGGCCGTTGTAAAGCGCTTTGGATAAAGGCGCTATATAAGTCAGTCCATTTGCCATCTATACCATTCCCCAATCCATTCCATGCATTACAATGAGCCTGTTTCTACCTCCACTAGCCTCCCCTGCTGGCCAGTCAGAATACAGTAGGTGAACCAGGTTTTGTCCACCTTGAGAATGAGGGAATGACAGGTATGACAGACAGGTAAGGTTGGTTTTATTAGTTGGCTATAAATACCGATGCCACGATTAGCGAGATTAGAAGTGGTTGTAATAGTTGGTCCCTATGCCAGTACCTCTGCCAGTAACCTGGTATGAACACGCCTGTTTGATCGGAAAGGATCAGGTGTCACTCAGGGGGTGTGGCCTCCTGCATCAGGTGACTTGTTTTGTCTACCGTGACGAGCTGTGAGAACACACAGGTGCAACTCAAAAAATTAGAATATCGTGCAAAAGTTCATTTATTTCAGTAATTCAACTTAAAGGGTTAAACTTAGATATTATATAGACTCATTACATGCAAAGCCTTTATTTGTTATACATTTGATGATTATGGCTTACAGCTTATGAAAACCCCAAATTCAATATCTCAGAAAATTTGAATATTACATGAAATCAATAAGAAACGGATTTTAAATACAGAAATGTCAGCCCTCTGAAAAGTATAATCATGCATATGTACTCAGTACTTGGTTTGGGCCCCTTTTGCATGAATTACTGCCTCAATGCGGCGTGGCATGGATGCTATCAGCCTGTGGCACTGCTGAGGTGTTATGGAAGACCAGGATGCTTCAATAGCAGCCTTCAGCTCTTCTGCATTGTTCGGCCTCATGTCTCTCATCTTTCTCTTGGCAATGCCCCAAAGATTCTTTATGGGGTTCAGGTTAGGCGAGTTTGCTGGCCAATCAAGCACAGGAATCCCATCGTCATTTAACCAGGTTTTGGTACTTTTGGCAGTGTGGGCAGGTGCCAAGTCCTGCTGGAAAATGAAGTCAGCATCTCCATAAAGCTTGTCTGCTGAAGGAAGCATGAAGTGCTCTAAAATGTCCTGGTAGACGGCTGCGTTGACTGTGGACTTAATAAAGCGTAGTGGACCAACACCAGCAGATGACATGGCTCCCCAAATCAACACAGACTGTGGAAACGTCACACTGGACTTCAAGTGTCTTGGGTTGTGTGCCTCTCCATTCTTCCTCCAAACTCTGGGACCTTGGTTTCCAAATGAGAGGCAAAATTTGCTCATCAGAGAAGAGAACTTTGGACCACTGAGCAACAGACCAGTTCTTTTTTTCTTTAGCCCAGGTCAGACGCTTCTGACGTTGTTTGTTGTTCAGGAGCGGCTTTACAAGAGGAATGCTACATTTGAAGCCCATGTCCAGGATCCGTCTGTGTGTGGTGGCTCTTGATGCACTAACTCCAGCCTCAGTCCACTCCTTGTGAAGCTCCCCCACACATTTGAATGGCCTTTTCCTGACAATCCTCTCCAGGCTGCGGTCATCCCTGTTGTTTGTGCACCTTTTTCTTCCACACTTTTTCCTTCCACTTAACTTTCTATTAATGTGCTTTGATACAGCACTTTGTGAACATCCAACTTCTTTCGCAATTACCTTTTGAGGCTTTCCCTCCTTGTGGAGGGTGTCGATGATGGTTTTCTGCACAACTGTCAGGTTAGCAGCCTTCCCCATGATTGTGAATTCTACTGAACCAGACTGAGAGACCATTTAAAGGCCCAGGAACCCTTTGCAGGTACTTTGGATTAATTGGCTGATTAGAGTGTAACACTTGAGCCTACAATATTGAACCTTTTCACAATATTCTAATTTTCTGAGATATTGAATTTGGGGTTTTCATAAGCTGTACGCCATAATCATCAAATGTATAACAAATAAAGGCTTTAAATATCTCGCTTTGCATGTAATGAGTCTATATAATATCTAAGTTTAACCCTTTAAGTTGAATTACTGAAATAAATGAACTTTTGCACGATATTCTAATTTTTTGAGTTGCACATCGGTTTTCCTTAAGGATGAGAAATCTGAATATGAATCAGAATGACAAGGAGAGAAAGACAGACATAAATAGACAGACAGACACACACAAACAGACAGCCCGACAGACACACAAACAGACCGACAGACAGACACACAAATAGACAGACAGACTGTAGGTGTTGATTGATTGTGGCTAGCATTGTAGCTTCTTACTTC
>NC_137675.1:78484083-78496583 GCF_963989245.1 Nansenia antarctica
GTACTAAAAGAAAGGCCAAACAGGTTGCCAAATTTTGCTCTGTCTCAGCTATTATTGGCAGCTTGGCCGTGTGGAGAAGGAGGTGTTATGTGTACCCTTGAGTGTTCAGTGCTGCTTAGCCCCGAAATATTTGATTCCCTGTTTGTGTAATATAATTTGTGGAACCAAATAAAGTATTCAAATGTGTGTGTGTGTGTGTGTGTGTGTGTGTGTGTGTGTGTGTGTGTGTGTGTGTGTTTGGCTGGGGGAGGAAGTTGAGGGGATTCTGTTAGATGCGCTGCAGCCACAAAAGCTCAATGTGTGTGTGTCTCGTTACCCTCTATGTGTGTGTGTGTGTGTGTGTGTGTGTGTGTGTGTGTGTGTGTGTGTGTTTGGGTGGGGGGAGGAAGCTAGGGGGATTCTGTTAGAGTGTTAGCAATTCGTGGAAATAATGATTCATTTCCTCCAAAGGGGCTGAAACTAGAGCTGGCACAGCCAATTGAGCTGAACACGCCCTGTTTACACGCCCTCCAACAAATTACTGGAATACCCCTCAAAACAAAGAGGGGGAAGCTGTTAGGCTGTGTGGGGGATAACTGAATATAGCACTGGCAAAACCCCAGAGGAAAGTCCGGTAATAGTGCATGCACACAGGATCAAAAGTACCCTGGACCATGTTTCATCAATAAGAATATAAACACTATTAATTCATGAATTATTAATTCATTCAGTGGGTTTTCATGTTTCAGTTTAGTTTCAAGGCCAAATAGAAGGGTATTTATAGCCACCATGCGTGGCCATAATAGTGTCCTACAGTATGCGTGCTTTAGGGTTTGTGTCTGGGACACAGATTAAGTTCATGGACACAGATTAGGCCTAGTCCTGGACTGAAGACCATATTCAATAAACAATGTCTGTGCGTGTGCACTGTAGACCAGGACTGGTCTTAATCTGTGTCGATGAACCTAATCTGTGTCCGCGAAATTAATCTGGGTCCAGGAACTTAATCTGGGTCCACGAACGGCTACATAGTGTCTCCGTTTCTGCTGGTGTGTCTATCTCCTTCAGAGGGAGGCCTGGCAATGTTGATGTTTTTTTTGAGTTTGTGGGAAATCAAAGGGAGGGGCAATAACAGGACAAAGGGGAGATGTTTGGCCGTGTGTGTGTGTGTGTGTGTGTGTGTTTATTGAAATGTAGGTTGCCAACCATAATAATAATAGTAATAATAATAATAACTTGAATTTAAAGATACAGGAAAGAAAACAACAACAGTCAGACTGAACAGGTGGGACTCGAGGGCTGTTTGAAAGGCGTCCAGGGTGGGGATGTTGCGGATCACCGCAGGGAGAGAGTTTTTGGTATGAGGAGGATTTTGTATGAGATGCGGGACTTGACCGGAAGCCAGTGGAGGTGGATGAGGATGGGGGTGATGTGCTGCCACGGCTTTGTGTGCGTGAGAACCCTGGCAACAGTGTTTTGGACATACGGGAGGGAGCCTGTCCATGGTTTTGTTGGGTACCCCAAACAGGACAACATTGCAATAGTCCAGACTGGAGGTGTCGAACACATGGACCAGGGTTTCAGCAACAGACTCAGAGAGCGACGGTCGGAGTCTGGCAATGTTCCTTAGGTGGAAGAAGGCAGATTTGGTGACGGAAGGAGAGGGTGGAGTCAAAGATGACACCCAGGTTGCGGACTTCGGGAGATGGGGAGATGGAGCAGCCGTCAACCTCGAGGAATGAAGTCACCAATCTTACAGAGCAGCGCCTTGGGTGCCACAACCATGACCTCTGTAAACCATGCGTACTGTAAATAGTGACCAAACTGGTATTGCCAAAGAGCTGCCATACAAATACTTTAGCCGTGTGTGTGTGTGTGTGTGTGTGTGTAGGTGTGGCCATTGGGTAGCCAAAAGGCAGGTATGGCAGGTACTTTCCAATCTGTCTGAAACTCCCATTGTTTCCTTGTAGAGAGACAAAGACAGAAAGACTGAAGTCATGCTGTTTTTTTACACCTGCGTCTTCATTGTGTCGCTAGTATTTGAAATAATTTCAAATGCTTTAGTACTGGCTTGAGTCTGTCTAGAGTGTCAGATGGGCAGAGTATGCAAATGATGGAACTACCGTAGTTCATTTTGTTTCCATTGCACCAGGCAAACTCAATCAAGCACACGTAATTGAAATGATTTTCAAATACTATGTGAACCCAGGTCTGGGGGACTGGTTCAGAGAGGATATAGGACAGATATAGGTGAATGGTTCCCTGCTGACCAGGTGATATTTTCATGTGCAAAGACAGCCATTGAAAGACACAGGGAGTGTATTATGGTGATCCTAAATTCACCCACAACGGCATTCACACGCACGCACGCACGCACGCGCGCGCACACACACACACACACACACACACACACACACACACACACACACACTCACACACTCTAGCAAGCAAGTGTCTATATTAACCGAAAGCAAAAGTACAGTAGGGATGGGATGCAGATCGCGCCTCAAACAAGCCCGCTCACAAGAGCATGAAGTGCGGTTGTTTGACGACGGCTCCGACGCCAGAGCGCGATTTGAATGCATAAACTATAAGATGAATCTGGTTCTACCCCGAGAGATGGAGACCCTCCATGCCCATGAAACAGGTGAATATCCCGGGTTTATTCTGCTGGTCCTCTTGGTCAGATTATTCTCACCTGCGCACCCTCATACGTGTTTTGTTTTTGTTGTTGTTGTTGTTTTGTTTTTGTTTTAAGAAAAAACATCTGATTTATTAGCTTTTGGGAATTGTATTTCTTTATTACATTTATTAAATGCAGTTCGTCATCAGAGTGAATTCGTAGTGGTGAGATATGATTGGGGTTTGGGGGGAATTCCATCTCATTGTTAGCCTGTACATCATGTTTGGTTAGACACTGTTTATATATTTAAAATAAAAATAAAATAAAAACAGTTACCTATGTATTATTATTATGTTTGATTGTGGCAAGGATTTGCTGGTTATTACGGTATTATTACTCTCCTCCGTTTGTTGTAGAACAACAAAAAGTGGGCCAGTTGACATGAGAAACGTAGTCTTAAAATAATATTACATTTGAAGTTGATTCATGGCCGTTTTTGTAGGGCTATTTTCCCTTCAGTTGTATTGCCATTATTGACGTTAATGGATAGGGCCAACTGAAGTCTATTAACCGTTGGCCATACAGTAGCTAGTTGGGCAGGTGTTGTCGCACGTGGTTCCCAAGCTCTCTAACCCCCCTCATGTTAGCAGGTGTGCGTGAAAACTGTAACCAACTTTAGTTATTATTAGTACTGTACTGTCTAGGGGGGTGCGTCTGTGAAGCAACTTGTTGCCTGGCATAGGGAAGGACAAGGTATACTGTCATACGGAAGGACAAGGTATTCTGTCATTGTCTTTTTAAACTATTTCGCTTATATAGTGTTGTTTATTACATTGTTATTGTTATTTTTTGTTATTTTTTATTATTATATTGTTGTTTGTATCTTTATGTCCTATGCACCAACCACACCAAGTCTATTTCCTGTATGTGCGAATATAATTGGCAGTGAAAAGAATTCTGATTCAGATATAAATTACGTTCACATTGCAGAGAGGAGCCTAGACAGGTGGTCTAGGCAGGGACATGATGGAACGATGCAAGATGGAATAAATACTTACATTTATTGATTCTGTTCCATGCATTACAATGAGCCTTCCTCCATGTTCTGCCACCAGCCTCTCTTAAGAGGGTATTATATCTTGCTGACATGGCTTACCAAGGCTGATACTATGGGTTATAGGTCAGCAGGGGCCCAAGAGGCTGAGCAAATCATTAGAAATGGTAATTTTAATTTGTGGGTTTCCAGATTAATGGCGAGCGTAAACGCGTTGATGTTGACAGTCAAAAACTAAATAAACCGCTGAAAAGTCCCAGTCCCAGACGAATCCCCAGTTGGTGGAGTACAGTAGCTGACACCACAGCAGCCACCTCACCCCTGCAGCCACCTCACCCCTCACCTCACCTCACCTCACCCCTCACCTCACCCCTCACCTCACCCCTGCAGCCACCTCACCCCTCACCTCACCTCACCCCTCACCTCACCTCACCCCTGCAGCCACCTCACCTCACCCCTCACCTCACCCCTGCAGCCACCTCACCCCTCACCTCACCTCACCCCTCACCTCACCTCACCCCTGCAGCCACCTCACCTCACCCCTCACCTCACCCCTGCAGCCACCTCACCCCTCACCTAACCCCTCACCTCACCCCTGCAGCCACCTCACCCCTCACCTCAACCCTCACCTCACCTAACCCCTCACCTCACCCCTGCAGCCACCTCACCCCTCACCTCACCTCACCCCTCACCTCACCCCTCACCTCACCTCACCCCTCACCTCACCTCACCCCTCCCCTCACCTCACCCCTGCAGCCACCTCACCTCACCCCTCAACCCTTACCTCACCTCACCCCTGCAGCCACCTCGGCTGAAATTAAATGAACTGACCTATCAGCTGTAATCAACAGTCATTTGCGGTGAACTTGACGCTAGTGTCATCCGGCCATGTGGCCATGTGTGTGTTCAATTTGTGTTCATAACCAACTCTATTCATGTGTTGTTCTTCCTCAGGTTCCATGATGCAGGACATAGATGTGGACCTGCCCCCCGCCCCCCCCTCCCCACCTCCCTCCCCCCCTCCCTATTATGGAGACTTGCTAGGTAAAGAACATGAAACCGTTTTGATCAATGATATTTATGTAGGTAGGATAGGCAGGATCCAGGTCTAAATATACCATTTGCCAGAGTCCACTTGACCTGTCACAATTCTCACTCCCTCTCTCCCTCCCTCTCTCTCCCTCTCTCCCTCCCTCTCTCTCCCTGGCAATAGATAACAGAAAAAAAAGGTTTAAAAGGTTAAAGGTTACACCAAATCTCCCCGCATTCTCCTTCCACCATTTCCTGGTTGCTGAGAACAATGCTGAAAATATGTCACTCTGTTTTATTTCCTAATGTACCTGTCTGTGTGCCAGAGTCACATCAAAGTCATGAGCAGTTGGGGACTGACTTGACTCTCACTTAAGTCCCATTAACATGGACTTGAGACTTATCTTGGACTTGGATGAAGTGACTTATTGACTTTCCGTTGATTTATTGTGCACTGTTTCCTTATTCTCAGAGTTGGAGGCTGACGATCTGATGGCTATTGCATTGGGGCGCTATACCAATTGTAAGTGACACACACACACTCACACACACACACACGCACACAACCATGCGCACATGCACGTACGCACACACATTCATATATTCACATATTCACACACACACACACACACATGACCGTACCCTCGCACACAGACACACACACACACACACACACACACACACACACACACACACACACTCCTCCCATGCCTATCTCTCCTTCTCTCCCACCCTCCCTCCACTCCTCCCTCTCTCCTTCCCTCCCTCTCTTCCTCACATTCGCTCTTTCATTCCTTATCTCCCTCCCTCGCACACACACACACACACACACACACTCACACACACACACACACACACACACACACACACACAGACACACACACACACACACACCACTCCCAGTGTCGCTGCCAGACTGAGTTTGCTGTTATTGGTTCTAATAAATCCACTACTGTATTGACTCCCAGCCTCCTCCTCTCCCTTCTCACTTCAGATTCCCTCCTTGACCTTCTAAATGTGGACCTACCGAATGAAAGTAAGCACCTTCTCCAATGGACCTTAGAAACGGACCAAGAAACATTCTGCATAGATTGGACAATGTTTCACTGCACATAAGACAGTGTTTCTTTGATATCTGTTTGTTTGCAAGTTTACTGTATAATAATAATAATAATAATAATAATAAGTGACAGTGGGTCTGATGATCAAAACCACTTGAAAACCACTAAAAATAGGGCTGTGAAAAACCACAGAAGCAAAAATAAGCAGGTCAAAGGACATCAATTTACCGTGTTTATTGGGGCTTCTCACCACCCAGTACTCAGTTCTTTGAAAAAGGTCACTAGTGTTTTTTTTAAAGGTTGACTCATACTCAGATATGACATCATGCATGCCATGTCACAGCAAGTTTTACCGAAGATATTTGGTGTTATTATGATGATTATAGATGATTCACTTACATAACACGAATGTACATGTTGTAAGTCGCTTTGAATAAAAGCGTCTGCTAAATGCCAAAAATCTAATAATAAAAAAAAAAGTG
Source organism: Nansenia antarctica (assembly GCF_963989245.1). Classification (NCBI taxonomy): domain Eukaryota; kingdom Metazoa; phylum Chordata; class Actinopteri; order Argentiniformes; family Microstomatidae; genus Nansenia; species Nansenia antarctica. The sequence continues at coordinate 78,490,312 of NC_137675.1, forward strand.
GGTGTGTCTTCGTGCTGCCTGGCTGAATCTCACTTCCTATTTCCTGTTCGTAGGTGTGGTTGCCACGACGACGACGACGGCCCTGCCTGAGCCAGATGAGCCATACCTGGGGCAAAAACAACAGATCCAGAGGAAAAGGAAAAGGAAGAACGGTAATGAACCAACAACAACCCCAATACTTACTTATGTACTCTATGGCTGAGCTCCATTCCAGACATGAACAATCAATAAACAATCCTCAACCTCACATAAAACATTTTGTTATTGAGGCTGCGGCCACATTGCTGTCACCTATCCAGTTCAGGGGAGGACAGGACCTGGGGGCTAGGTGCTAGGCTAGCAGGCTAAGAGCCGTAATGGCTATGGGCTACTTCTGTCCTCCTGGCATCAAAGACATGAAAACTACATGAGTGCCTCCAGGATAGAGCTGCCCAAACTATGTCTATAACCCTGCTACGCTAAACACCTGCCTGTTAGGATGTTTGAAGGAAATCCATGATGGATTTAGAGAGGTGAATATGGTTTGTTATGGTTTGTTATGGTTTGTTTTATGGTTTGAAGCAGCTGTTTGTTGCTCTCCTCTACAATCTAGGTCAAGGGTCGTTTGCCAGTCAGCTGACCAGAGACCCAAAACTAAAACGGCCCAAAAGAGGAGAAGGTGATTCAACTGCCCAACTGCCCAATGCAATATACCAGGGCTCTCAAGTCTCACGCATTGGGCGTGAGACACACGCATTTCAACCCGTTCACACGCTCACACGCCACACCTTGTCTCACGCCCAATGCATGAGACTTGAGAGCCCTGAATATACACTAGCCTATAGTGTATGGACTGACATACAGTGCATTCACTCTAGAGGAGAGGTAGAGAGAGCCACAGAAGTATAGTAGAGCCCTTCCATCCAGTTGTAATGGTTGTTGTTGGATGTGAGTGGGTGAGCATCCTGTTGCCCTGTTTTCAGATGGTACTGTTGATGGAGAAGGAACCGGAAGGAGGGGGGGGGCCAGAAAGAGAGGGGGCCAGGGATCACCATCCCTCAGAGGTACGAAGCGTGTTTGATACATTTACATTTACATTTTTGGCATTTAGCAGACGCCTTATTCCAAAGCGACTTACAATCAATACATTTGACTAAGCAAGTGAATCATCAATCCACCAGTCGTGGCAGGAAGAGTAATCTAGCTCAGGCCTGGGGCCATTGGCAGTCTCCGTGACTTTTATTTTGTTCTTTTTTTTTGGGTGTAACTATGTATAGACACTGGAGAGACAGAGAAACAGTACAAGGGGGGCAGCAGAAGTCATAGGGGACACAGTAAAGGGGAAAAGCGGGTGTCTCAGGAGACACAGTGCTGGGGGGTAGTAGATGTCTCAGGAGGAGCAGTGAAGGTGTAGCCTGAGGAGATGGATCTTCAGTCTCCGACGGGAGATGGGTAGTGACTCTGCAGTTCTGACAGCCGTGGGATACCGTTCCTCATTCCATTCCATTCCGTGTTACAATGAGCCCGTCCTCCGATTTATACTTCCGACCAGCCTCCACTGGAAATGACCTGAGCAGAGACTGATCTGGAATCAGGTCTCTCGCGGTGAGGTAGCCCTGTCTGCTGCGACGAGGCCTTGGACCAGCCACGAGGATGTCCTCTTGGTATAAGGGTTTACGTCTGTGGCGTCCGATACGCGACGTCCCTCGTTCAAACCCTGTCCTCTCAGACCTCCGTGATGCGTTAGGGAGAAGGGGGCGGGGTTACCCAAGGACACACAGAGAGAGAGAGAGAGAGTTGTACAGATCTAGTTCTCAGTTCCTCATAAGCATGCATTGTGGGTCGACGAACAGGAAGCAGTCTTTCAGACATAAACAGACACGGGTGTATTGAGAAGCCAAAAACAAGAACTTTCATCCTTCCTCTTCGTCCACAAGATACAGGGTGTTTTGTTATGTTAATGGCTGGATAACAATGTAGCGTATCCTCTTGTGTATTCTCTCTTATCTGTCGAGTGTCATGTGACAGAATGTTCTAAGCAGCTGATTGGTTCCCTGTAGGTACCGTCAGGTCGGACCCGCTACCCGCTGGGGCCGTGATGCTCCCCTCCTCTCCTCCTCCCGGAGTTGTCCAGCTCAGTCCCTCCTTCCATCCCTCCTTCCATCCCTTTACCCATCCCTCCTTCCATCCCTCCACCCATCCCCTCCTCCCTCTTCAGCTTCAGTTATTCTCTCTCCCCAACGCCACTGGGACACCCACCTACATACTGGGTGAGTGTGTGTGTGTGTGAGTGTGTGTGTGTGTGTGTGTGTGTGTGTGTGTGTGTGTGTGTGTAAGGCAATAGACTGCCATAACCACGTGTTTGTGACTGTCTAAGCTAACTGATTATCATCTTACAGTGCCGGCTTCCTCACTGCACCCCCAACAGCCAGTTATACCTCCGAGCTCCCCAGGTTTGTGTGTGTGTGTGTGTGTGTGTGTGTGTGTGTGTGTGTGTGTGTCTGTGTGTGTGTCTGTGTGTGTGTCTGTGTGTGTGTCTGTGTGTGTGTGTCTGTGTCTGTGTCTGTGTCTGTGTCTGTGTCTGTGTCTGTGTCTGTGTCTGTGTGTGTGTGTGTGTGTGTGTGTGTGTGGGTGTGTGTGTGTGTGTGTGTGTGTGTGTGTGTGTGTGTGTGTGTGTGTTACTCATGCAGTCTTCTTTCTCCTGTGTAGTTGGTGGTGCCGTAGCTCCAGACCTCCCCTCCTCCTCTCCTCCAGGCTCCATGTCAGACTGCACCAGCAGAGCTCTGTCTCCCTCCTCTGTCTCCCCCCTGTCTCCTGTCTCCCCCCTGTCGCCCAATACAGGTGAGTTAGACTGTCTCCCTCCTCTGTCTCCCCCCTGTCTCCCCCCTCTGTCTCCTCCCTGTCTCCCTCCTCTGTCTCCTCCCTGTCTCCCTCCTCTGTCTCCTCCCTGTCTCCCTCCTCTGTCTCCCCCCTGTTTCCCTCCTCTGTCTCCCCCCTGTTTCCCTCCTCTGTCTCCTCCCTGTCTCCCTCCTCTGTCTCCTCCCTGTCTCCCTCCTCTGTCTCCTCCCTGTCTCCCTCCTCTGTCTCCTCCCTGTTTCCCTCCTCTGTCTCCTCCCTGTCTCCCTCCTCTGTCTCCTCCCTGTCTCCCTCCTCTGTCTCCTCCCTGTCTCCCTCCTCTGTCTCCTCCCTTTCCCCCTTCTCTGTCTCCTCCCTGTCTCCCTTCTCTGTCTCCTCCCTGTCTCCCTCCTCTGACTCCCCCCTCTCCCCCTGTGTCATTCCTCTATCTCCCCCCTGTCTCCTTCCCCTGTCTCCCCCTGTCTCCTTCCTCTGTCTCCCCCTGTCTCCCAATACAGGTGAGTTAGACTGCCTCCCCAGTGTCTCCTTCTTCTGTCTCCCCCTGTCTCCCAATACAGGTGAGTTAGACTGTCTCCCCCCGGTCCTACAACACAGTCATATCATCACAGTGTCCGTCTTGTGTTTCAGAGGCGTCTCCTTGTCAAGCCTTTCCTGTCTGTCCGACACCGTCCTCTCCTGCTGCCAGCCTGCCACGTAAGCTGCTGCACAGCCACACACTATGATGACATCACACTATTCAATTCGATACAACTTTATTGTGCCCTCAGCGTTACAGCATCAGCACATGACATACCATCTTCATCATCAACACATGGCATTTTAACAACATCATTGTGAAGTTTATCTTATCTACTATCTTATCACTGTGTGACCTGGTTTGTTTGTTCGTCTCGGGTCTGTGTGTGTGTGTGTGTGTGTGTGTGTGTGTTCGTTCTTACAGAGTGTGTGGAGGACTACATACAACGAGCCAAGGCTCACATGAGGTACACCTGCCAGGTAAGAGAGACATGATGGAGGGACACTTTTATTTGGTGAAAAGAAAAAAGCGTCTGGAAAAGCTCTGCCCATTGTCATCTGTGCAACCAATCGTGTCAAGTCATGTCTTATTGGTCAGTCATGCCCTCTCTGTCCTCAACAGGAAATGGAGGCGGGCCTTAGCCTGGCCACTCATTACGTGGACGCGCGATTGGTGCAGAGGCAGATCCTGATTCGCACGGGCCGAAATTCCAACAAATGTCTGGAAAAGGAGCTGGTCGCCATGGGAGACACGGAACGGACACGAGACTCGCTGAGGGGGAGTCAGGTCAGAATCCGCTGTTCTTGGAAATTCGAATCAAACTTTATTTAAAAGTGGAATATTTTCCTCTTAGACTTCAGACTTAATGCCAATTTATACTTTTCCCCCACAAAAAATGAAATGACAGATTGTGGCTTCACCGTGCATTGAACCTCCCTTCACACTTGAACCCCCATCATTAGATGTTCCAGAACGCCCCGGGAACGAAGCCCAGACGTTCCGTCGTGTTGCTAGGCAACGCCGGCATGGGCAAGAGTACGCTCGTCAAGAAGCTGTGTCTGGATTGGGCCGACGGCTCCCTCCCTCAGTTCGACCACGTGTTCCTATTGGACAGCAGGGCTCTGACCCTGACGGAGACCACATACGGCCTTCAGACCCTCCTCCTCCGCCTCTCCTCCTCCGCCCCCTCTTGCCCCCACCCCGACTCCGAGGCCGTCTTCAACCAGGTCCTCCTCGCCCCGGAGCGCGCGCTGGTGGTCTTCGACGGCTTCGACGACTCCCGCGACTACGAGGGTCTGACGCAGTCGCTGGTGATGAACAGCAGGGCGCGGGGTTACAGCGTGAGGCAGCTGTTCGCCGGGCTGCTCCAGAGGAGGCTGCTGCCAGGCTGCACGCTGCTGGTCTGCGGCCGATTCCGGGACGTGGTCGGCCAGCTACTGAGGAAGGCCGACAGCCTCCTGGAGCTCCGCGGCTTCTCCCCCGCGGACATGGAGACGTACGTGTCTCGGTGCTTCCCCGAGTCGTCCGAGTCGCGGGCCGGGGCCTGGGCTCGCCTACAGAACCACAGCTACCTCCGCAGCCTCTGCTGGAACCCGGGCCTGTGTCGGTGCGTGTGCCAGGTCCTGGGACAGTCGGACGGTCGGTCGCTGCCGTCCACCCTGACCGGGCTGTGCCACAGAGTGCTCCGGCTGAAACTAGACGCCCTCAAACACACACAGACGACACGGAGGCAGTTACACACACACACACACACTCGCTCTCGGTCCGACACGCATTCGCAGAAGAAGCGGACTCGAACCAGAACCAAAGCCAAAACCAAAACCACCCATGCAAAGACCGACAACCAACCACGCATCCACTACACACGTTCCTCCTCTCGAACCCAAACCACAGAAGAGAAGGAGGACGAGGAAGAAGAGAAGGAGCGGGAGAGAGAAGAGGAGGCAAGAGAAGAGGAAGAGAAGGAGGCAGCGAGAGAAGAGGAGGCAAGAGAAGAGGAAGAGAGGGGGAGAAAAGAGGAGAAAGTGCTCCTGTCCCAGCTGTGCTCTCTGGCGTGGGAGGGGCTTAGAGGCCACACCTCCCTCCTCCCCCTGGACCGAACCATCTCGGCCAGACTACGGGGGTTTGGGTTGAGGAGCGGACTCCTCCGCTCTCACTCCCTGAAGGGAAGGCTGGGCGACGTGACTGTTGGGAGAAGGGGAGAGGGAGGGGGAGAGGGAGAGGGAGGGGGAGAGGGGAACACAACGAGGAGAGACGCTGATGACATCAGTGATGACCACGTCCTGTCCTGGGCCCACCCCCTGCTGCAGAGCTTCCTGGGTGGGGCTCACCTCTCTCTCTCCAAGTGTGTGTCGGACCGCAACTTCCTGGTTCAGATACTCCCCTCGCCCACCAGGGGGCGCAGACGCACGCAGGGGGAGGGTGTGGACCTTGCCCAGCGGTTCGCCATCGGCCTGCTGTTTCAGAAAAAGGCGGTGCTCCGGCAGCTCGTCGACGTGGATGACCCTGTCGTCGTCGACACGGTGGTTGCCAAGCGGGCCTCGGCAACGACGCACCTGGACGGTCTTGTTAGCCAAGGCGACCTAAGCCCCGCCCAGATTTTGGAGGCGTGTCACTGCGTGTACGAGACGGGCGACGTCCGATTGGCCGGACACCTGGCGAAGAACCTTCCGGAGGTCCTGTCCCTCCGAGGGGTGCCGCTCGACCCCCCCGGGGTGGTTTTGCTGTGGAACCTTCTGGAGAACGGTAGAACCCAGAGGCGGGGGTTCTCTCTGGGGCTGGAGGACACAGGGGTGAGGGTCTCCGGACTCAGACAGCTGTTGGGCCACACCAACCTCACCTCATACAGGTAGGACACACTCACACTAGTGGACACACAGCACACATGTCTCTGTGTGCCAGGGGAGGCCGGGGAAGGTAG
>NC_137675.1:78501583-78521583 GCF_963989245.1 Nansenia antarctica
CTCTGTGGCTTAGTTGGTAGAGCATGGCGCTAACAACGCTTAGGTTGTGGTTTCGATCCCTGCTGGGACCATGTGTACTGAAAAACCCATGCACTCACTGCAATGTAAATAGCATATATGACATTCTTAGGGCCGGTTTCATAGACGAAGCCTAATCCTAGACTAAAAAGCATCTTCAACTGAGGTTTTACATTGAAGGTGTGATTTAGTCCAGGACTAGGCTCATGCCTTGTCTGTGAAACTGGCCCCTAATATACCTAATATACCTAATATACCCCCCTGGATGAATAAAGGTTATCAGAAATACACGTTTATGCATCTCTTTCCATGCTATGCAACTCTCACTGTGACTGGCAGAAATGTTAGAAAGAGGGCTGTAGCAAATGAAACAGGGACATTTTATTTACTAAATGATTTAGGGCCGGTTTCACAGACAAGGCTTAAGCCTAGTCCTGGACTAAATCACACTTTCAATGTAAAATCTCCATTGAAGATGCTTTTTAGTCTAGGATTAGGCTTAAGCCTTGTCTGTGAAACCAGCCCATTGTGTATTAAATAATATGGTTTTAGTGTATTCATTGTAGTCCCGTGCTGTTCATTTTTCAGTTGATACGCTATTCTACAACCTAAGCAGTAGACTACTTTTGAAAACGTTTTTTGGAGTGAGCACGTTGTTTATTTAATTCAGTAACAGGCCTGTAGAGTAGCCTATCTGTATAAAACCACAACTTCCTATAGAGCAGCTTTCTGTTCTGGGTTTATATAAAAGCCGTATCTGAGGGAGTGTACACTACAAGATCTCATTACATTTATTTACAGTCTCAACCTTTCTATTCCCCACACAATCAGGTCATGTGATGTCCCCGGCCAGGGGAGGCTGGTGGAGGTAGAAATCGTTGGGCGGGTTTATTGTAATGCATGGAATGGACTAAGAAATGATAGCAAACACAATAAGCCCGTTCTCTGATTTCTGCCTCATCAGCCTCCCTGATATCGGCCTACCTTGTGATAATAGGCGGACTTTCTGTGTTTACTCATGCAAGAGTTGTTGTGGCAGCAACTAGGAATGTTTTTATGTTAGTAGGGTGGGTGTGGCTTGTACTTAGTGCAACACAGTGTGTGTGTGTATTTGGGGTGGGGGGCTAAAAGAAAATATAAAGTAATCATACTGATCAGTTGATAATGTTGCACACCCACTCACTGTGTACATGTCAACACCAACGTCACATAGAGTAGGTCAACTATACAGTTCTAGCGCTACAGAGCCCCCTAGCGGTCCAAACGCGTCGGTGCAGTACTTTCCTGGCCTTGCGCAATAACAGCTTCAGTCAAGAAATGCGCTGTACTGAAGGCACAAGAAAGAATACAACTCCAGAACATGATATCAACACAGTATCGATGAATAACTAATTAACAAGTCATAATACATACTTCTAATTTCTGTTATTTAAAATGGCACTTAAAAAAGAAAGAGTCAGTGAAGTCTCGGATAATAACCATGGTCATTCACTCATCGTTTATTAAATATGCATTGGAAAATAAAATGTATCGTATGACCATAGCTTATCATAACACATGTGCAAGTCGTGTTCCATATGAGGAGGAGGAGGGAGTGTTAGTGGGCGAGGGTCAAGGGTCAAGGCAAGTGCTGGATGGATGCGTGAATGTCACTCCTACCAGGTCCTCAATCCTTGCCATACATTACAATGAGCCGCCCCCCCCCCCCCTGTCTGATTTCCACCTCCTTCCAGCCCCTCCCCTGATAGTGGGGAAGTGCAACAGACACGAGCACACTTCAGGAGAGAAGGGTGAAGAATGGGACACAGCATTCCCATTATCATAGCGGTGGCAGAGTACGAGATGCTGAGATCCATTACAAACGTGGCTGTGTAATGCAGGAGAAAAATATCGACAGCGTCTTCTCTAGTGATCTGTACCTCTCTCTATGGAGGCACGGACTCCTCACCTCTCCACTACGGTGACGGTGACCGCTGGCAATGTGGTGAGAGCATTCAGGTGCCAGAGGGAGGGTGGAGGTGGAGGTGGAGGTGGTGGTGGTGGTGGTGGGGGTGAGCAGGGGAGGCTGGTGGAGGTAGGAACCGTTCCCCCCCCCCCGTCCTGCAATGTCTACCTCCACCAGCACTCCCCTGGTTGGTGAGACACATTCTATTGAACCTGTATTCATCCAGGTTCCACTTATTCTGATACGGTCTCTTTAACAAGAGAGACCCTGGCCTATTGACATTGGTAGTGGGTGGGGTGACCAGAGAGTAGATTTCCCCCTGTTCCCCGCCCCCCACCCTTACCCAGTACAACATAAAGCACATTCAGCACTTGGAAAAAGCCATATTTACATTTGTGTGTGTATATATATATATATATATATATATATATATATATATATATAGGGGGAAGGGTATTGGTTTTGGGCCGAGATTAGTACAGTTTGGAGGCTTTACACACGGCAGGGCCGTCCTGAATCGTAGTGTGCCGTGTTGTCATGGAGATCACCTCCTCACATTCCAGTCTTGTCCAGCATTGTTACAGCAACTATGGTGGATGCAGAACCAGGCGGTCCCAGCACAACTCAACCTGGCTATGTAGTGTGAATTGGGGTTTAGGGGGGCTTCACACATAGATCCACTCACTCCGCTTATCATCCATGAAGAGGATCTTGACAAGGCTTCCGTCGACCTCCTCCACCCGGCTCCTCAACCACGTCCCCTCCCCCTCCGTCTTGATGACCTCTCCCACCTTGAGCAGCACCATGGGCCGGTTGGGGTAGGCTGTTATATACTCCTCGATGAAGTCTCGACGAGACACGTCCTCGATATCGTCCCAGGTACGCTTCAGGGGTCGGCAGACTGGGTAGAGTTCCGGCAGGGACACATAGGAGGCGTAACCGTCATCGAAGAAGATCAGGAACCTCAAGCGGTTCTTGTTATTGGGCATCTCTGCTACTATGCCAGCATACAGCCACACTTGGTTCCCGTCCTTGTACTTAGCGACCACCCTGGCGCCCACGTACAGTCGCTCCAGAGTAGGGTGATAGTCAAACCCTACTGTGCTGGCTTGGATATCGTCTTTTCACTGCTGTCCTGTTTCAAGCAGTTACAGCAACTGTGATGGATGTGCAACCAGAATAGAATAGCATTCTAAAATAAAAGAATGTGATAGAATAGATAACTTAATTTTTCCCTGTAGGAAGTTTGGCTCAGCACAGTTCAGCTCGGTTTGGCTCAGCAGTGTGAAAAGGGTACTACAGTATATTATTGGCAGACACCTGAGGACTTGAAAGGGATCGTTCAACAGACCCCAAAAGTATTATTTTAATAGTGTTATGACGTCTGAAAATGTCTAGCGATTTTGGGGTGAACTAGGGATGGGGGGGGGGGGGTCAAACAAATTTCAATTGAGAAGTGTCCAGTGCCACGAGATTAAACTGATCCCAACCCTAAAATTAACTCCTATGAACTATCCTTTCAACGCGTCAAAGGCTTTGTCAAGCTGGACGACAGGAGAAAATAACAAGATTGTACATTCATTTTAGAATTTTAAATTCACATCACTTCCTGAACTGACGGTGGTGAACTATCCCTTGAAGGCTTCACCCCTGGCCATCGGAGATCTAGGATCAGATCAACCTACACACAAGCATACGCTTAACAATCAGAAGAAATGTACCGACATCTGATCCTAGACCAGTGGTTAGGTGACAACTGCTAGCAACTCTGCTGCTTGAACCAATGCCATTATTGCAGTCGGGTGACATAGTGGGATGTTGGAAAAACACACAATTCCAGTTAACTGCTAAGAGTTCACCAAAACTAAATCTCTCAACCAAAAGGCAGCAAATCATAATATTATAACTGAAAAAAACGAAGGGAAAAAAACGTGCTTACACACTTGACACATTGCAGTGCCTTCCGGAAGCTGAACTTTGAAAGGGAGGTGTAAAATAGGAGTGTCCAGCTATCTGTTATAGCTCCATATCAGTTATACATAATTATGTTATCATAATAAAGTTAAACCCATCCTTGAAGTAGAGGCCAGTCCCAACTGGATAGCGCTCTAAGCCTACTAAGCAGTGCTCTCGTCCACGTTAACTCCTGGTGGCCGGTCGGTTTATTGCTTTTCGATTTGCGACAGTCTGATTGACAGCTCCCTTGGTGATTGACAGCTCCCTCGGTAATTGTCCTCTCAGGTGTGTCGCTGTCCATTCGGTCGGTGGTGCTGAATCAGGCTTCTGTTTGACCTTTCTAGCTACCATCTCTTGAGCCGGGATAACCTGTTGGCATAGGGATGACGACTCATATTAGACACAAGAGGAAAATAGGACAACTACATTTAAAAAGTTGGCATTATAGCCCAGAAGATAGTCAGGGGATGATGGGTGTCATTGTCATGAAGTAGGTTCTGAATTCATCCATGCCTAGTGAAATGGTGAATACGTGTTTTGTTCTCACCATTTCACTAGGCATGGATGAATTCAGAACCTACTTCTAGGCTATATGCCAACCCGTAGCATCGTCAAGCACCAGTGCAGCAAACATGTCAAGATGCGTTTCTATATCAGCCTGCTGTCTCGCTACTTACTTCTTCATACCGCTGGCTGTGTTTCTCAGTGGCAACAAGAGTACTACTCGTCTCGGCACCACGGTGTTTCCCTTCATCATCGGACGATGTGATGGGCCAAGTTCGTCCCTTATCTCTCCCGGTCACTCCAGGTATCCGTCGAACACGTCCAGCTCCGTGTCCGTGTCGTAGGGGACAGACGCCGGGTCGGACAGCACGCCGAGGTCCACCAGCGCCTGGTCCATGTCCTCCGGGAGAAACACGATGCCCACGTTCAGGACGATGTACTCCATCAGGAAGGCATAGTAGAGGATTAAAACGTTCACAAAAAACAGGCCGAGATAAAACATAGAGGGAAGTTCGTCGGATAGCAATTCCACCGAATCTAGTTGAGCGTAGATTGTGTGTGGCATAGAAAAATGATACCAGCAACAAAGATTAAGGTCTGGTAGCCCCAGTCGTAACAATGTACCAAAGAACAGGTCTGTGATGAGACGATCGGCGCCGATGAAAACAATGTCACCGCTCGTAGGGAAGCAGGGATGATGATGATGATGATGATGATGATGATGGTAGTGGGGTCGGGGTGTCCATTTCGGCCGCGACTGCAGTGATTATTATTAATAATAATAATAATTCATTGAATTTATATAGCGCTTATCCGAGGCTCAAAGACGCTGGTTTGAGGTCTGCCTCCAGATAGAAGTTATCCGTCCCGACAAAAATCCAGCTTAGTACTTTCTATAAACTACCACACGTGTGAGAATGTCAAGTATTTCAACAGCAAAAGTGGTATCGTGCTAAAAAATGCATTAAAAAGAAAAAAAACATTCGTTGAGGTTAGAAAATCTTGTTGTGGAATTCGCACCCTATGCCAGCCAGCCCCCCCCTAGCTAAGCATGCTAAAAACAGTTTAACGTGACTAGTTAAGCTAACTAACTACCTGCGATTCGACCAAAAACGTTACGCGTCGGGCATCTCGTTCGTTTCTGATCGATTGTTTTGTTCAAACACAACCTCAGCGATAAAGGCGAGTGCGCTTTCGACGAAATCAGCCGTTTTCTGTCAACATTTTTTCGCATCGAACTAAACTGCATCAAAACATTCCGACGACACCGCGGGACACCGCAAGCGAGCTGTCCTCTGACTGGTCAATCTCTCGACGATGACTCCTCACGTTGACGTTTGATTGGCTGGTCGGGTTTCCTTATGTTTGACGGCGCGCAGTATAGACGTCACGGACGCTTTCTTTTGATCGTCTTGTAGTTTTTTTCCGGTCGGTGTTGAATGACATCGTACCCTCCCACCACAGCGAAGAAAACACCAAGTCCCTAACTCCCTCTCGTCTAAACGTGTTACGCAACGCCCAAGTTCTCGTTCCCTTAGCTTGCTTTAGCTAACGTTTACAAGCTCGCTATCCCAGACGACCCAACCACACATCTTGGACATCTGTAGGATAGTGGATGTTATGGACTGATTCGAGATACCAGCTAAAAAAAACTATTTGACAACAGCATCACACTCACACAAAACTCACACAACCATGTTCGGTCGGTCAAGGAGCTGGGTGGGACAAGGGAAAACCAAGAATATTCACTCTTTGGACCATCTCAAGTAAGTGGCATTAATGTCTAAGGTTAACCTGTCTGCAACGGAAGCTAGCGAGATTAGCCCGATCGTTAGCCATGCTACAGAGGATCCAGTACGCTAGCTGCTAGCTAGTAATGATGTTGTCAGCCTCCTCCAAGCTCGATCGTGACAGCAGAGTCATCAGATCATCCTGGTGACTCCCGACAGATCTAGTTAGGTAGCTAAGCTAAGCCACATAGCGTTGTTGTTTACCTCGTATGTGTGTCAGCTAGCTAGCTAATCAAACTGCCAGTCAGTTCAGCCAGCTAGGCCAGACTGGTCAGCAGCACTTGACAGTTCATCATCACGTCCTTATATTTTTTTAGTATTACTACTATGTCAGGCTGCCATAAGCAGTCATTGCATTTGCGAAATATCTAAACATCAATATTTGATGGTAGCTGATTGTCAACGTTGTGGCGTCTCATCTGACAGCTGGATGACAGCGATCTGACACACTCCGTTAGCTGCACTTTTCACCTTACACCAGTTACACACGTCATTTATGGATGTATTGATCACTCCATGGTTTCTGTTATTTAATTCTGACAGGACAGTATATCAGATGTTCAAAAATCATGTTAGGATCGATTAATCGACTAATATATGGAGATCGGTTCTTCGGGCTATTCGTGTAAAAAAAAAAAAAAAAAACTGTCTTCTACTAGGATCTAGAAACATTACAACACTCTTCTCTGTTCCCTCTCTCTCTCTCTCTCTCTCTCTCTCTCTCTCTCTCTCTCTCTCTCTCTCTCTCTCTCTCTCTCTCTCTCTCTCTCTCTCTCTGACGTACATATACCATGTACTAGCTGGATAATCCAACGTTTGGTTTTCCAGCTATCCATGTCAATGACCTTGTGTTCCCTACGAGGAACATTTAACATGTTCTCTCTCTGCTCCTTCTCTCTCAGGTACATGTACCATGTTCTGACCAAGAACACCACAGTGACGGACCATAACAGGAACCTCCTGGTCGAGACCATACGCTCCATCACAGAGATCCTCATCTGGGGAGACCAAAATGACAGCTCTGTGTTCGAGTAAGAAACAGAGGACGTTTTATTTATTATTATATATTTTTTTATAATTTATGTCAATTTACACAAGGACATGGACATGAGTCATTCAACACGCACACACACACACAGAGTACTATTCACACTATCTTATTGTATATACCATATACATATAGAAGCAATGTATGTCACAATTGAAACGCAAATGTTTTTGAAAGCTGTCAGTTTGCAACATTTGTAATGGGAAGTGTTGCACATTTGAGTGAGGGCTTTTAACATCGTCCCTCATTGGGACCACTCAAAATATTCCACTGATAAAGTGTCTGTGCTGTACCTCTGAAATCTATCAAAAGGATCTGACAGGTCTGCGTTTGAGTGAGCCCAGATTTAGGATCAGAGTACACTACCCTCCTAACCTTAACCATGATAATAATGTTGATACAATCTGACTCTGTATCAGTGTTAGCCTCTACCCACAGCTGTCCTCTGATGCTATCGTGTGTTTGTGTGTTTGTGTGTGTGTGTGTTTGTGTGTGTGTGTGTGTGTGTGTGTGTGTGTGTGTCTGTCTGTGTGTCTGTCTGTGTGTCTGTCTGTGTGTCTGTCTGTCTGTCTGTGTGTGTGTGTGTGTGTGTGTGTGTGTCTGTCTGTCTGTATGTGTTTCAGCTTCTTCCTGGAGAAGAACATGTTTACGTTCTTCCTGAACATTCTCCGTCAGAAATCGGGTCGCTACGTGTGCGTTCAGCTCCTCCAGACACTCAACATCCTGTTTGAGAACATCAGCCACGAGACGTCGCTCTGTGAGTAGCAGTTGGTCAACCTGGATTCCTGTCCAAGACAATGAGACAATGCTACTGTCTGAAGTTTGTCTTCAAGTCACTTGAAAGTACAGTGACAACAAGTGTCACCAAACCTCTCAGCATCCCTTGAAAAGAGGCAGACACCAAAATGTCAGGGCTGGCCATACTATTATAATAATAATAATAATAATAATAATAATAATAATAATACTTGTGACTTATATAACGCTTTTCTAGACACTCAAAGACGCTTTACAAACTGAAAAGATAGAGTAGTAATAATAAAAAGAAACAAAAAAGCCAGATTGGAATGGGTCATACAGGTTATTGGAATCAAGGTGGGATTTGAGTTGGGCAGCAACAACTTTCTCAAGATGGTGGGGGGTCTCCAGTGTGAGATCTAATATTGCTCACAAGTCATCAACATCAGGGATCAAACAGGTGCAATATGAATCAGTCCAACACATCTCCAGACAGATGTGCCTGCCTCCCCAGTCATTTAGTATGACTTGAAATGTGTCCACTAGAACCAGGTAATTTTGCAGCTGATTCCAAACAGCGAACAAACAAACTGTTGATAAATAGCATGTGTCATTATTCCTTACCCTGTCTTCATTTCTCCCTGCTAGATTATCTCCTGTCCAACAACCATGTCAACTCCATCATCGTCCACAAGTTTGACTTCTCGGACGAGGAGATCATGGCCTACTACATCTCCTTCCTGAAGACCCTGTCACTCAAACTCAACAACCACACGGTCCACTTCTTCTACAACGAGGTGAGTACAGGGGGAATGAAGAGATTAATAAAGGAAGAAAGGGATGGATGGAGAGCAGAGGAAACGAGTGAGGGCAGGTAAAAGAGAGAGAGCGGTACACTGTAGAACACTGCTCCCTAGTAGCACACCTGTAACCATCTTCTATTTGGTGAATGAGTAATAATAATAATAATAATAATAATAACAACTTTTATTAAAAGTTATTTTATAACTTTTTCATTCTTGACTGGATGTTGTAATTGTGACAGTTGAGAAGTAACCATCCTCAGTCACATGATGTACAGTATGGAGCTTAGGGCTGCAACAACGAATCGATGAAATCGCAAAAAATCGATAATGAAATTCGTTGGCGACGAATTCCATTATCGATTCGTCGGGTCTTGTTCCATAACAAACCTACTTCCTGTTGACGCACGCCACGCTGTCTTGCCACGGTGTAGGCATCGCGAATCATAGGGCAGAACCTATGACCGGAACCGGAAAAGTGGGAAAATCCGGTACCTACACCGGCGCGGCGGCTACATTTAAATCATGCTACTCAAAAGCCTTGAGCGTGAAGCTGTCTGCTGTCTGCTGTCTGGACATGCTAGTGAGTTAGCTAGCAGGGTTAGCTCGCTGCTGCCGCTAGCTGACTGTCACTACGCTGCTCGTCCAGCTGCAGTCTGCGTAGCTGTGCTGAGAACCAGAGCAGTAACTATGTTTCTATAGAGGAGGGTTACAGCTAACTTCCTATTGTTTTTTTTATTTTTTATGATTTATAGTTTTTATTATTTTCAATAAACAGACAATGAACAGACATACATCACAAGTAACAGTTGACGTTGGACAATAAATTAAAAAGACAAATAATAGACACAACAAAACATGAAGGTGATGTACAGCAATATAAATCTACAGCATAACAATCCTACTTATAGCAGTTTACTTTCACGTTTTACATTTGGGATATTGCTATTTATACATAAATGAAAGTTAAAAAATTAAAAAATATTGCTATTTACATGAGCTGGAATTGCCATTATTTCTCAATATATGAGTGATACTGCCCCCATTTCAAGCGGTAATCCTCCACCTTCTCTAGCAGCCTATATGATAATTGTTCTAAGGCTGCCAGCTGCCCAAGAGAAATGTGCCACAGAGACGGTGCTGGTGCTGATGAGGCCTTCCACTCTTTAACCAATAGTTTCCGTCCTAGCATTAACGCAGTCTGGATCCAATTGGCGAGTGGTGGAGTCACCTCACTTAATGCTTTGGGGTCACCCAAAATAAAAAGACTGGGGGTGAACGGAATGTCAAGGCCAACAATTTTTTCCAGAAAACCATGTATGGCTAGCCAAAACTCCTGGGTTTTTCCTATTGTTTTATTATATAAGTACTGCTGGGCTCAGCCCTTCCATGGTCTCCTGCTCTCCATGCAAATGCGTTAGTGTGAGTTCTGGCGAAGCGTCAGCTAAATGACTGTAATGTAATGCGATAGCCAGTGAGTGTTTGCTCGCATTCATGAATTCAATATTGCATGACAAGTGTATTTAGCTAGCTGGCTAACGTCAGTGGTAGAGCAGAGGTGATAAGCTAAAGGCTAGCTAGTGGTAGCCTACCAAGCTACCCGTGAGTTAGAGTGAGGCACTGACTGTAGCCTAGCCTATTGTATGGAGTGAGAGGACACATTGCATTGTTTTGGAGCATATCTGTTTTATAAAAACATTAGTGTCTTGTCTGTAGCCTATATTGCACTTTGGGTTACTGACCTTTACATTAAGCAAAGTTATTACCTAAAACAATGCATGTATTGAGCTAGAGTTCAACTACTTTATTGAAACAATCTACCGCCATAGTCCATGGCCTGTTGTTATACCTATTTGATGTAGCAAAGCCTTTTTTATTTATATTATTTATTATTTTGTATTAATACTTATTCATTTTGCACATGTATATGTATAGGCCTGGCTGATTTAGAAAACATAAAATAACATTTGCAAAATAAATCTTTTTTTTGTGTGTATCGCAAAAAATAATCGGCAGATTAATCGATTATCAAAATAATCGTTAGTTGCAGCCCTAATGGAGCTGTAAGCGTCCCTATAGAACTCTGCTCCTCCTGGCCATGGGGTTCGTTCAACTGTGAAGCCCTTTGAATCCTCCCTATGGCTGCATCCCAATAGTGTAAAGAGACTTCCTCTCCTTGTCTCCTCTCCTTGTCTCCTCTGTACTGTGAGAACTCCTCCTCCTCCTCTTCCTGCACTGTTTATTTATTGTGTTCTCTGTCAACTGTGTACCTTCTAAATGTGTGCGAAAATAAATAAATAAATAAAAATAAAAACTAGGCCTTGACTGATCAAAGCGAGTTCACGTTAGGTACCTAGCCTGTGTGTTGAAGTCGGTGTGAAGATCAAGGAGAGGAGACAAAGAGAGGAATAAGGAATGAGCCACTGTAGACGCTAGATGTGCAACGCCGTGACAGCCTAGCGCCTGAGCAATGCTGACTTCCTGTGTCAAAACAGTGGCTTCCTGTGCAGGTGGCCTTTAACCGTTTTCCCTCTCCCCCTCCCCCTTCCGTGATTGGCCGATGATAATAACCCACACACACTTTGTATCCAGCAGCTCAGTGTTCCGTTGCCGCAGCCTGTTACCGTAGCAACCTTTTTGCCGTTGGCTTCTGTGTATGGGGGAGAGTTATTGGTGTACTGTAGATGGTAGCACTGTAGAAACAGAATGAGTAGAACAGACATGCCCCGTTTGAAAATCAACATCCCATGGTGGGTGCACCGGCGTTTTTTTTAATATATATGTTTTTAGGGGATTTCTGCTCTATTGGGATAGAGACAGTAGAGATTGACAGGAAGGATGGGAGAGAGAGAGAGAGAGAGAGAGGAGGGATGACATGCAGGATATGTTAACGGCCGGAATCGAACCAGGGACCCTGCGATTACATGGCTGACGCCTTAGTGTGCTACGCCACCACCAAGTGCTCTGTGTGAACCGTGTTTTTGTCACGGTTTTGAGGAACCATGTCTGTTCTACTCGCTCTATTTCTACGGGCAGCACTCGGCTTTCCCTGTGACCTCTGGCTGACCCTGTGAACTCTGACCCCTGCTGCTGCGGCGGCGGCGAATCGGCCGGTGGTCTCAGAGAGAGAGAGAGAGAGAGAGAGAGAGAGAGAGACACACACCCCCACCCCCCTAGAGTCACGACGAAGGCATATTGAATATCCGTGGTCGTCGTCATCATCACACCACCCACCACAACACAAACTGTCAACGCTGGTACCAACCAACCGTTGGGGGCGGTCAGCAGCTGTGCTGCCGTTGCCATGACAACGGATTCGGCGAGTCACCCAAACAGTCGTGGGTTTCCCAGGCAACACTGTCGGGGGTGGGGGGTGGGGATACGCTGTGCGGAGGAGGGATACGCCCCGTTGCTCAGGTCGTCATGCGGTGCCAAAAACAAACTAGAGCTTTAATATTTTCATATTCCCTGAGGTTTTTGGAGTGGCAGTTACCTGCCCCCGTAAGTCGTTAAGTGCCTCTTAAGTGCCGAGGGTGAATAAAGTCAAAATGCATAAACGACGGATGCTTCATTTTGTTGCCAATCAAAGTGTTGCAGCTTGGTAAATACCACATAACACCAACACATGGCCCTCTAGGTGGTGAGTGATCCAGAATTCTTTGGCAGTTAGTGAGTGAAAGTAAGGAAGCGTTGAGGCCAGTAGGGACTCGCCTTATGAGAAATCGTTGCCAAAGCCGCTGCCTCATCGTCGGCTTATGTGACCTTGAAAGGGTTCGAACCCGGGTCTCCCTTGTGGAAGACCCAAGCGTCTACCGTTAGGCCGAGAGGACATCCTCAAGGCTTACCTCGTCAGGAGGGCCTGATTCCAAACCGCCTCCGCTACCTGAAGCCCTTGAGCAGGGGAGGCTGGTGGACGTAGAAATCGGAGGACATGCATGTAATGCATGGAACAGAATACCATTCCTCATGCATTACAATAATCCCCCGTCCTCCGATTTCTACCTCCACCAGCCTCCCCTACACACAAGTGTTCACAATCTACCTCATTTGTATTACAGTACAATTGTAATTGTTTTCTCATAGAAATAGAAACACTAGACTAGACGAGCGGGTCTATCCCCAGTAGCTGCTGTCTCTCTCTCTCTCTCTCTCTCTCTGTGGTTGTGTGCTCTCTGTGCGGCGGTGCTGTGCTGTGCTCACTGGCGCCCCCTCTCTGTCTCCCACACACAGCACACTAATGACTTTGCCCTATACACCGAGGCCATAAAGTTTTTCAACCACTCCGAGAGTATGGTCCGCATCGCTGTCCGCACCATCACACTCAACGTCTACAAAGGTGAGTGACACACACACACATACGCACACAGCCCTGTCGGGGGGGCCGAAGCCTCTGCAAATGCCTGCTGCTTCTCTTCCACCTCCTCTTCCTCTTCCTCATCCTTCCTCTTCCTCTCTCTGCCACTGTTGCTGCATGGGCATGACTAAGGAGGTAATGCCTTAACTACCATCCACTCACTCACACACACACACACACACACACACACACACACACACACACACACACACACACACAGCTTTGATGCTCACCCTCTGGGCATGGTACTAATCTCTGAGCTCCAACTGGGTGTGTCTTCCTTTCTCCTCTGGTTGGCTGACTCTGGGCTGCATACTCACTCTATGTTCTGGTTCTGGACTTCTGCTGGGCTGGGCTGGTCTGGTCTGGGCTGGGCTGGGCTGGTCTGGGCTGGTCTATGCTAAGCTGGGCTGGGCTGGTCTGGTCTATGCTAGACTGTGCTTGTCTATGCTATGCTGGGCTGGGCTGGTCTATGCTAGGCTGGGCTGGGCTGGGCTGGGCTATGCTAGGCTGTGCTGGTCTATGCTAAGCTGGGCTGGGCTAGGTTGGGTTGGGTTGGGCTGGGCTGGGCTGTGCTCTGCTGGGCTGTGCTGTGCTGGGCTGGTCTATGCTAAGCTGGGCTGGGCTAAGCTGGGCACTGGTGGGTGTGCTGTGGGGCTGACGTGTTCTGGGAGCTGAGGGGGGCACTGGGGGCTGGGCTGCGGGGGGGGGGGGCTGCACAGGTGGGGCTGTACCCCCTAACACCACCCTCAGAGTGTACCCCAGACACAATGTTATGAAATATGCCAGGTCAGGCAGCAAGGTTCATGCAAGTGTGTGTGTGTGTGTGTGTGTGTGTGTGTGTGTGAGCTCTATCTTTTCTATTCTTCTATCTATTTTTAACTAACTAGCTAACTAATTAACTGACTTAGCCATAGTCATATATCTATATATCTATATACAGTATATCTGACTAACTGTGTGTTATGTATCCTGGGTATTTAACTGTGTGTGTTATTAGTATTGTGTACGTATATGTAACGGTGTGTTATTAACCTGTAGGGGAAAGGGTATGTATTGTTGTAGATGTGACTGCTGGCTTGGTTGTGTGTGTGCGTGCGTGTGTGCAGCCTAGCATCCCGCCCCCCCCACACACACACACAACCAGGGACAGCAGCAACCCTACTCACATTAACCCTGTGTCTGTTCTCACCCCTCCCATCCTCCCCCCTCCCTCCCTCCCTCCCCCCGCCCCTCCCTCTATGCGTTCCATCTGACCTAACTCCAGTCTCATGTAAGTTCACTAGTTGTCCTCTACACATCTCTATTCTTCTACTACCGTTTTTTTTTATCAGTCTGCATGCCTGTATGTTTTTTTCTTTTTCATTTTTCAAAACATAATTTCCGCCCCCCCATCTGACCACCGCTAATCGTGAGGTATTTAGCATCGTAACAATGGTGGGTTTGGCATCTCATTGATTTGATTGGCCGCCTCTGCTCTGACTCTGAACATTCCGTCCGTCCGTCCGATCGTGATGAGTAGATGGAACGTGGAATGCCCTTTGGAGAGAGCGGCTGTGGCCATTTCTATACACACGTCTCCTCTCCTAGAGAGAAACCCTAGTCCCCCCTGTCCCCGTCCCCGTCACTCTCTACCTGAGAACAGACACCCCCCCCCCCCCCCCACACACACACACACACACACACACCTCTGGACTCTCTCTGCTCTCAGACATAACAATCAAATGCCCCTAACAATGTTTGAGGGAAATTCCATTTCAATTCAGGTAGAGTTCATTGAAATTCCATTCTGGAATTGGGATGGTGATTTGAATAATCCTGCATTTACTGAGTAGAATTTGGAGTTGACCCCATCAGCCCTGACATTAACCCTTTCAACGCCAGCTAGCTATGTGCTGCAGCCCTGAAGCTAACTGCTCTGGCTGCCTGCCTATAGACATTCACACTGGCCCCCACTGCTCTGCACTTCTCTGCACTGCTCTGCAATGCCCTCTTAAGACACACTCACATTGGGTTCCCCTGCCCTGCTTTTGCTCTCTTAAGAAACACAGTTGTATATATCACTTTTTTGGTGATTTGATTGTTTTATCAGTGGTTGTTTTTTTTATTCGTTTTTATTTTATTTATTGTATTTTATTTATTTTAGCCAATGGATGTATTTCCTCCAGGGGAGGCTGGAGGAGGTAGAATTGTAATTCCTGATTCCGTTCCTTGTATGACAATGACCACGTCCTCCAATTTCTACCTCCAGCAGCCTGCCCTGGTTCACTACCCATCTGTCTGCTTTTCCACTGTTCTCATTGGTTATCGATGACACAGGACACCTTTTGATTGGTTTATTTTCTCATCGGTTATTATGATCATCATCGTTATTTAAATGATCTGCCTGTGGGCTTATGGTAAACCTGTGTGTGTGTGTGTGTAACCATGTTGACGCCCCCATGCCCCCCCCCCCCCCCCCCCCCTCCTCCCAGTGGACAACCAGCACATGCTTCATTACATCAGAGACAAGACAGCCGTCCCCTACTTCAGCAACTTGGTGTGGTTCATCGGCAGCCACGTCCTCGAGCTGGACAAGTGTGTACAGACGGACGAAGAGTAAGAACCATGTCTGTCTGTCTGTCTGGCTGGCTGGCTGGCTGGCTGTCTGTCTCTCTGGCTGGCTAGCTGTCTGTCTCTGTCTGTCTGTCTCTCTGGCTGGCTAGCTGTCTGTCTGTCTGTCTCTCTGGCTGGCTAGCTGTCTGTCTGTCTCTCTGGCTGGCTAGCTGTCTGTCTGTCTCTCTGGCTGGCTAGCTGTCTGTCTATCTGTCTGTCTGTCTGTCTGTCTGTCTGTCTGTCTCTCTCTCTCTGTCTATCCATCTATCCATCCACCCATCCATGTCTCTCTCTCTCTCTCTCTAGTTAGAGAGTGCCTGACCTTCAGACCTGTCTTTCCCACTCTGTCCACTAGGGGTCAGACTTGCATTAGTTTTGACTAAATACATGAGAGGACAGATGAGAATATTCTCTCTCCTTTGCCGTTATCCCACTTCTTCCAACCCCTCTCCTCTCCCAGACACAGGAACAGAGGGAAGCTGAGTGATTTGGTAGCAGAGCACCTCGACCACCTCCACTACCTCAACGACATCCTCACCATCAACTGTGAGTTCCTCAACGACGTGCTCTCGGACCACCTGCTCACACGCCTCTTCCTGCCGCTCTACGTCTACTCGCTGGTCGGCCCCGAACAGGTGTGTGTGTGTGTGTGTGTGTGTGAGTACGAGTGTGTGTATGTGTGTGTGTGTGTGTGTGTGTGTGTGTGTGTGTGGTGTGTGTGTGTGTGTGGTGTGTGTGTGTGGTGTATGTGTGGTGTGTGTGTGTGTGTGTGTGTGTGGCGCGCGTGCGTGCGTGCGTGTGTGTGTGTGTGTGTGTGTGTGTGTGTGTGTGTGTGTGTGCGCGTGCGTGCGTGCCTGTTTGTATTTGTTTGAGGGGTGTGTGTGTGTGTGTGTGTGCGTGTGTGTGTGTCTACTCTAGACCATGTTAAAAGGATAACCCAGGCCTGTCTGTGTGTTTGTGTTTCAGTCTGATGATCGTAAGATCAACCCCCAGGTGTCCCTCTACCTGCTGTCCCAGGTACCACACACACACACACACACACACACACACACACACACACACACACACACACATACATACACACACACACATATACACACTGTGCAGACACACAATCACCTCTACACACACATACTGTACATACAGTACCTGTAACCTGGTGGCTGATGTCATATGACTGGCGTTAAAGGAATGCATTGTTATATGACTTTAACATGTGTGTGTGTGTGTGTTTGTGTGTGTGTGTGTTCCAGGTGTTCCTGATCATCCACTACCAGCCTCTAGTCAACTCTCTGGCTGATGTTATCCTCAATGGAGACATGTCAGTCTTCACCTCGCAGGCAGAACACAACACACACAAGAGCACGGTGAGTCTCACACACACACACACACACACACACACACACCAAAACATAATATGTACTGCCCAGAGCAAGCATTACAGTTAGCAGTTTGTGTAAAAGGTGTGTGTGTGTGTGTGTGTGTGTGTTGCAAGGCATGAATATGCAAATATTATCTAGGCTGCTCTCTCTCTCTCTCTCTCCCCCTCTCTCTCTCTCTCTCTCTCTCTCTCTCTCTCTCTCTCTCTCTCTCTCTCTCTCTTCCCCCGTCTCTCCCTCCTCATGTCTCCCTTCTTCCTCCCTCTCTTCCTCCCTGCCTCCATCCTCTCTCCCTCCTTCCCTCTCTCTTCCTCTTCACCCTTTCTCTCTCTTCCTCACCCTCTGTCTCTTCTCTTTGAACAGCTGTTGGTTATACCAGGTGGGTGTATTGATGTGGTACTTCTGAGAAGTGTGTGTGTGTGTGTGTGTGTGTGTGTGTGTGTGTGTGTGTGTGTGTGTGTGTGTGTGCACGTGTGTGTGCGCGTGTGTGCGTGTGTTAGCAGTGCAAGTTGGTACTCTTGCGGTTTGTCTCCGGGCGTCTCTGAGGCAGAGATGGGTCGTATGTTAATGTGTTGCTGCAGGAACCAGGCAGAGTTTCTCTGAATATGAGGGAGGTCATAGAGAGGTGTCTGCGGTGCGGTCTAAACACTGCTTTGGAATGAGATTCAGGGTGGAGAAGTTTGTCTGCGGTGCGGTCTAAAGACTGCGTCGAGAGTGAGATTCAGGGTGGAGAAGTGTGTCTGCGGTGAGGTCTAAAGACTGCGTCGAGAGTGAGATTCAGGGTGGAGAAGTTTGTCTGCGGTGCGGTCTAAAGACTGCGTCGAGAGTGAGATTCAGGGTGGAGAAGTGTGTCTGCGGTGCGGTCTAAAGACTGCGTCGAGAGTGAGATTCAGGGTGGAGAAGTTTGTCTGCGGTGCGGTCTAAAGACTGCGTCGAGAGTGAGATTCAGGGTGGAGAAAGAAGTGTAGGGATTGGGGAATCGAGAACCGGTTCCAGTTGAGAAACCGCTAACAAATTGTCGGACGCGTCGGGAGTCGTACGCCTCCGAGGTTATCGATTCCTCTTATCGATGCCGGAACGTTCCGCGCCACGACCCTGACAGTTGACGTTCCTCAGACCACAGAGGTAACGCTTTGCACGAGCTGACGGTGATCGCTACCTACAGGCTTATCGAATAATGATTACAAAGCTAATCAAATGCTATGTTCAGATTAGAACACTGTGCTCAGAGACTCGAGGCAATAAAAGAGATGTGTTGGCGCTGGAAACCTGCATAGGCCTACTTTTTGTTCCACACAGAAAATGTAACGATAAGAGAATCGAACCGATCAGCGGAAACGATAATGGAATCGGTCACAACAACATCTTATCAGCTCCCGTCCCTGAGGGGGGTTCTTGGGTGATTTGTGGAGAGTTCAGGATGGACCGTACCATCTCACAGGGATGCATGGTAGGAAAAGGCTGGGTGACATAACTTCGGTACACACACACACACACACACACACACACACTCACACACACACACACACACACACACACACACCTCCCAGGTGTGAGTTCTGCCTCCTCACAGGGTCAGAGGTTACATCCTGTGGATCGATGAAATGAGGTCATACGGAACACAGTGGTGCCTCCTCTAACCCAGATCTCCTTCCTGGAAGAAGTGTGTGTGAGTGTGTGAGTGTGTGAGTGTGAGTGTGTGTGTGTGTGTGTGTGTGTGTGTGTGTGTGTGTGTGTGCGTGCGCTCGCGCGCTCTCTCTGACCTCCATTAAATTCTCAGCACCCAAGAGCGTGAGTGGTTTACCAGAACCTGCTTCTGCTGGCAGCAAACAGGTGCTACAGGTACACACACACACACACACACACACACACACACACACACGCACGCATGCACACACATATGCATGGACACACACTCATAGTACAGACATGACAGAGTAAACATCACTCTCCTCCCCTTCTCCTTTCTCCCTTCCACTCCTCCTCTCCCATCCACTCCTCCTCTCTCCCTTCCCCTCCCCTCCTTTCCTCCTCTCTCCCCCCTTCCCCTCCCCTCCTTTCCTCCTCTCTCCCCCCTTCCCCTCCCCTCCTCTCTCCTCCCTTCCCCTCCCCTCCTCTCCTCCTCTACATAGCTGTGGTCTCCTCGAAGTGAAGCCTTAGCAAACCACAACCACAGTGTGTGTGTGTGTGTGTGTGTGTGTGTGTGTGTGTGTGTGTGTGTGTGTGCGTGTGCGTGAGCGTGTGTGTGCGGGCATGTGTGCACACAGGTGCGTCTTTTTTTTTGTACCCTTTCTCTCTCACATGCGGCTCTGCGGTTCTTCGAGTTGTCATACATTACCCACAATGCAGTGCTCCTTACAGGAAGTGAGATAGGCTGCTGAGAAGCAGAGCTTTTCTGGGCTCGCTTTAGCGTAAGCAGGTCAGAACGACGGTTTCTGTGTGTGTGTGTGCGTGCGCAACCAAAGTCTATGTGTGTGTAACCAAATCTAGCAGAAAGAGGGCGGTGCCACCTCCAGGTATTGAGAGCAGCGTCATAATGATCCCATGGAACACAACCCCCCCTGTCCCCTGTCTGGGTTGTCATGGATACACAGGCTGTACCCTGCAGGAGGAAGTAGAGAAGAATGACTAGGCTGTATGTGTGTGTAGTGACACTGAATAAGCCTTTTCTCAGGAAAGTGCTACTCTCACACACACACACACACACACACACCTCTTTCTCTCTCTCACACACACACACACACACACACCTCTTTCTCTCTCTCACACACACACATACACACACACCTCTTTCTCTCTCTCTCACACACACACACACACTCACACCTCTTTCTCTCGCACACACAGACACACACACACACACCACCTCA
>NC_137675.1:78526583-78529083 GCF_963989245.1 Nansenia antarctica
ATATACATATATACACACACACAGCATGTATATACACACACACACACACACCTGGCTTACACACACACACACCTGGCATATATGCATACACACACAAACACATGGTATATACATATACTGTACATACACACCTGGCATATACACACAGACTCACCCACTTGGTATATGTGCACACACACACATACACACACGCACGCACACTTGTCTGCCCTCTTCTGCTCTCCCCGCCCTTTCCTCCTCCTCCCTCCCTTCTTCCTGCCCTTCCTTCCTGGTTGATGGGTTACTCGTCTTCCCTGGTATTGTCAGATTGGTGACTAGTCTTTCCTGGTATTGGTCGATATGTGAGTTGGTCTTTCCTGGTATTGGTCGCCGGGGATTCTGGCTGCTCCTTCCTGGTATTGGAGCCAGATCCTTCCCGTCATTTTATTTATTATTCAAACCCGTTGAAACCGTTGACGTGTTGTAATTCCACTCTTGTGCCACAACAGAAAAGCACTGATTGGTTGAAGCACACACACTATTCCCATAAAAGGGCACGGAGAAGTCTCCCCCGGGAAACGCATAGAGTGTGTTTACTGACCCGGCCTTATTAAGTAAATTGAGTCACGACCTCCAATGACTTGTCTGACATTCATCTCACATTCCAGCTGTGTGACTTCTGTGTTGTGTCAAACTGGGATTTTAGCTGCTTTTGTGTGTGTGTGTGTGTGTGTGTGTGTGTGTGTGTGTGTGTGTGTGTGTGTGTGTGTATGTGTGTGTGTGTGTGTGTGTGTGTGTGTGTCTACCCCTCTGGTCAGTCTGCGGTCAGTCCTCCTTCTGTTGTGTAAGACAGGGCTGTACGTCCACTCCGTTTGTGATGGTACTGGATGGTACACTTCCTCCAGACCCACACACACTCACACACACACCCGCCCCCACATACACACACACACACACACAGGAGTGTGTGTGCAGTCCGTATTCATTTGTTGTGTCTTTGTTTCAGGGCGCCAGAGAGGAGAGTCTACATCTGCTACGGCGCTACTACAAGGTGTGTGTGTGTGTGTGTGTGTGTGTGTGTGTGTGTGTGTGTGTGTGTGTGTGTTTTTTATTATCATTTATTTCCTCACTATTATATTTGTTTTCCTCAAGGGAGTTTCCCAGATTGTCACTGTGCTGTGACATGTTTACACACAGACACACACACACACACACACACACACACACACACACACACACACACACACACACACACACACACACACACACACCATTCCGTGAATTCTGTACTGTAGATTGTCATTATGAGATCACATTACTGTACCTTCACTTTCTCTTTTCATTGAAACAGCAGATAATTTCCATACTAGAATGACATCATGACCATTTGGTACCTGTTAGTGTGTCTGAATGATTAATCATCAATTGTATCAGGATATTCTATTATATATAATAATTTATATCATATATTCTAATTCTGATCTACTAATAATGATCTACTGTTTCTATGAAAAGAGAGCCCTTCATGTTCTCCCATCTCTCTCTCTCTCTCTCTCTCTCTCTCTCTCTCTCTCTCTCTGTCTCTGTCTCTCTCTGTCTCTCTCTGTCTCTCTCTGTCTGTCTGTCTCTCTGTCTCTCTCTGTCTGTCTCTCTCTCTCTCTCTCTCTCTCTCTCAGGGCGAAGAGATCTTCCTGGACATGTTTGAAGACGAGTACAGGAGTATGACGGTCAGTGTGTACACACACACACACACACACACACACACACACACACACACTCACTCTCACAGACACACACACACACACACACAGAACTCCCATATTCTGTTACTCTGTTTGATGATATTCACACATCTGTTTGTGTGTCTGTCATCTGTGTCGTGCGTGTGTGTGTGTGTGTGTGTGTGTGTGTGCGTGCGTGTGTGTGTGTGTGTGTGTGTGTGTGTGTGTGTAGAGTAAACCTCTGAATGTGGAGTACCTGATGATGGACGCGTCAGTCCTACTGCCCCCTACTGGCACGCCGCTGACCGGCATCGACTTTGTCAAGAGACTGCCCTGTGGAGACGTGGAGAAAACACGCAGGGTGAGTACACACACACACACACACACACACACACACACACACGCTAGCTCGCTCTCTCTTTCTCTCGCTCTGTGTGTCTGTCTGTCTCTCCTTCTATCACATACACACATACACACACACACACACACACACACCATTGTTACCCTATGTTAAAAGGTTGTTACACATGTATATACATTGTATGTATACTGTATGTAGTGTGTGTATAATGTGTGTATAATGTGTGTGTGTGTGTGTGTTCTCTCCCTCCAGGCCATCCGGGTGTTCTTCATGCTGCGGTCCTTGTCCCTGCAGCTCCAGGGGGAGCCGGAGATCCAGCTGCCCCTCACACGCCCCGAAGACCTCATCAAGACCGACGACGTGCTGGACCTCAGTAAGACACACACACACACACACACATAGATACACACATACTCACACACACACACACACACACACA
>NC_137675.1:78534083-78546583 GCF_963989245.1 Nansenia antarctica
AAACTAGCCCCGTTTCCAACATTGTCTTAGTCATACTGGTTGTGACTCTACGTGTGTAGGACATCCCCAACAATAGTCTGGTACTCATCACCAGCGTCAGTGAAATGCCCACCATTGAAATACCCTCTTTGTGTGTCTGATGGACAAGCTAGTCTGAAATTGTCAGAATGAATGTCAGTCTGTTGCCTTCAAGTCAGTGCGGTTGGATTGTGGTTGTGTGGAGGAACATTGCAAGACACGGTCATTGTAGAAAAATAATTGTACCACCCGGCCTGATAGAAGCAATAAGAAAGACAGAAATTTTATGCATATGTGATTTCCATGGGCACTTGAAGGATTTATTTGGGTAGTTTCTGTCTCTGCCCAGATGGACTGCAGTGGGCAGGACTGGGTCATGTAGGGATGGGGGGTGATATGGTGATATGGTAGATATGGTGTCAGACAGTAAGGATGCTATCGGAGGTGGACAGTATGAGCTCCTCCCGGGGGTTCTGCAGGGTATCTCGCGGGGCAACATACTCGAGCACATTGGGTAGTCCGTGCACCACACAGCAGCTAACGCCCCTGCGGACGATCCCCATGTCAGCGGCGTCATGCCACTCATCTGTCTTCTCATTGTAGCACTGCGCATTCAAGGGGTTGGTGAAGTTGAAGCCGCCCACCACAAACAGAAGATCATCCACCACCTCGATGCCAAAGTTGCACCGTGGTTTGGACATGCTGGGAACTGCGCGCCAGGTGTTGGTCTGGGGATTGTAGCACTCTGCGTTTTCCAGAGGGTAGGCTCCATCATAGCCGCCCACCTAAGAGAGGATAGGAGGAAATGTGTGTCAATAACAGAATATCAGAATTTGAGCATAGATTTATTGTGTATTTTTATGTAGGTCTCACCGCATAGACCTGCTTCCCATAGGCGATGACCCCCACCCCACTGCGTCGGCTTCTCATGGGTGCGATCAGAGTCCATTGGTTGGTCTCAGGGTTGAAGCACTCTGCTGTGAACAGGTGCTCATTCCCATTGAAACCACCACATATGTATACCTAGAGTTAAGGCAACTCGTAAATTCATCCATCCTGGCTTTTTAATAGATTCATTGTACAATAGTTATCAAGTTGTGTTCCACAGGTACAGTTAGTCTTACCTATTCCTCTGTTCCACTTACCTTTCCAAAAAGTGTGGTGGCACTGGCTTGACTTCTCTGCTCATGCATGGGTGAGATGAGTGTCCACTGGTTGGTCTCAGGCTCATAGCGCTCAACAGTGTTGAGTGGCACATAGCCATCAAAGCCGCCCATGGCGTAGATGCAGCCACCCAGCACAGCCACACTGACAGAGCAGCGCCGTGAGTGCATGGGTGCCACTTGGTGCCACGTGTGTGTGACTGGGTTGAACTTGCGCACACTGTTGAGCCAGTGAATGCGGTCAAAGCCTCCCACGCAGTACACAAAACCCTTGAGGTAGGCAGCACCGTGGTAGGCCCGTCCGCTCTCCTCCTCTCGAGTCACATTGACCCAACGGTCAGCCCGTGCATCATACGCCTCAATGCCATTGGTGCGGCTGCCACTACTCCTACCACCGATGGCCAGTAAGATGGTATAGGGCAGGCGAGGGCGGGTCAGAGGGTTGCCAAAGAAGGAGCTGGAGGGCCCATTCGTGCTCCGGTCAATTATGGCCTTCAGTGCGTTGATGATGATGGGCTTGCAGTCATCATTGTCGCTCACCAGTGAACAATTCTTCACAATGTTCAGGAAGTAGTCTGCTCTAATCAAGGCCATGCGTACCTAAGCAAACAGACACAGACAGATGTAGACATAGAATGCAGTCGGCAGCCGATACACCTTTATGAAATGCATCAAACATTTACGTAGGTCTAACTGTGTTGTCCAACTCTCAGTCACCTTAGGCAAGAGCACAGAGATCTGGGCTTTGCGGTCTTGATGAGAATGGCCAATCCAGCGCAGGATGGCCTCAAACACTACCTCTTCCTGCTTCACGTTCAGGTCGTCCTTCTCAATGATGTCACAAAACTGCCTGGGCGAGAGTTCCAGGAACTCCTCGGAGCTACGCAGCATCTCCTCAAAGTGATGCAGGATGAAGAGAGAGGACCTGCACCTGAGCTCAGGGCAGGAGTAGAAGTCTGCAAACACCCACATGCCAACGCAGTTCTCCGGGCACAGCTGGGCCTCTAGGTAGTCACAGCAGGCTCGCACAAGGCCCATGACAGAGAACTGGTCTGCAGCTACCAGAAGCTGCTCCACATTCTCGTCAGTGACGGGCACAGAGCGTGTGTAGGCATACTCAATAATGAGACGCATCATGTCCGGTGACACACCAGGAATGTTGTACACCCGCTTTTCTAAGTTGCTCCAGTTACTTTTGAAGAGAGCTCTGTGGGTCAGGGTTTAGAGAGGAGGGATATGATGGTCAGGGATCATCCATATACTGTACCAAATGTTCTCAATACTCTTTTCAATACAGCACAGCAATATAATAAACACCCTCTGCAAGTATATCACAATATAAAGAGGGGTACACAAATATTATGAATCAATAGTTGTATCTTTTATAGAATGTATCATAGCTGCC
This sequence comes from Nansenia antarctica, assembly GCF_963989245.1. Taxonomy (NCBI): domain Eukaryota; kingdom Metazoa; phylum Chordata; class Actinopteri; order Argentiniformes; family Microstomatidae; genus Nansenia; species Nansenia antarctica. Next base: position 78,536,670 of record NC_137675.1, read on the forward strand.
ACAAAGAACAATGTGTAAGCTCTTGTAGGATCTGGCTATTTTCTTCTGATTATCCTTTGGATCCATGCCAAGTGAATCCCTGCCATCCATCATGGCCACATCCCCACAAAGTTAAGACACTCACCGGAAATATGGACTCCAGCCGCAAAGGATATTCTTGTGTGCGTTGAAGTCGATGCCATTGACATTAATCACCACATCACAGAATGTTCCTTCCAGTCGTAGCTCATTAACTATTGTACAGGCCATGGAACTCTCCATGTTGCATCTCTGAAATGTAGAGGTGGACCCCTCTTCCAGTTCATTCATTCTTGTGTTGAATATCTTTAATATCCACTTTTTGGGCAAGAGGTGGCACACTGCAACTATATATATATATTATTCTTCTGAGCAATGAGAACCTTCATTCAAATCAAAGCAATGAGAACCTTCATTCAAATCAAATCAAATAACATTTTGTAATTCCCCTTGGTAACATTATGTTCTAGAATGTTCTAGTGAGTGATACAAAATTAGAATGTCTCAGATACCATTTTCATAATAAGCTGACACCATCATAAAAAATAATTAATGTTCTTCTTCTTCATCATCTCGTTTTTGAGGGTGCCCTGTATGAAATGACAGCATCATTTAAACCATATTGACTTTTGTTGTATATATTTTGCCATTATACCAACAACAAAATCGCATAAAGAATTAATTGTGTATCTGTATCAGATGACAAAATAGGTAGGAACCTTTATTACTGCTTTTGTGTTACAGGGAAGATAATATTCACACACATACATGTCCGTCCTCAACTTAAGTAAGTATTTAAGTTGTCTGGTATTTATATCTTTAGTTGCTCTCCTAGTTGCTAGCCAAATAGATCGTTTGATCGTTTAACTTTTATTGAATTAAACCTCTCCTCTATCAAATTATGGTACCGGTAAGTGTATTTTCCTTGTTTTTCAATGAAGGACTACAATACATGTCAAATGGGGTGGCTGACCAGAAACCACAAAGAACAAAATGTTCTGAGCCAGATTCTAGCTAGACACATTATTTAGACACATAGAAAGACAAACTAAAACACTAGAACAACAGTCACATGAACAACTACAGGACAGTCGTGTCAGACACGGTAGCTAATCAGTTTCGTGTTTCCCCCCCCCATACCACTCAGGACTTCAACTTAGCTTTTGTACCACTGCTGTTTTGCACACTGTATATAAACCCTGTTAACTGTCCATATTGTATTGATATCCATTGCCCTTGTCCTGTACATATCATACTGCACATATCTTACCTGTACATATCTTCGCCCTTATCTGGACATATCACACTGTACATATCTTACCTGTACATATCTTCGCCCTTATCTGGACATATCACACTGTACATATCTTACCTGTACATATCTTCGCCCTTATCTGGACATATCACACTGTACTGTACAGTACTGTCCATACTTTCATGGCTTTTGCACTATTTGCACTATCTGGTCACAAGCCGAACTGCACTTTGTTGTCTTTGTACTCTGAATCTAAGCTGAAAGCAGTTATTTAAGTAAGTAAAACGTTATTTATACAGCGCCCTTCCCAGCACGGATGCACAGGGTGCTTTACATAAAAAATACTGACTTCTTCCCCTCTTCTTCTTGTTTGGTGACTCATCCGTCGCAGCAGCTAACTTGCTGAGCCCATGACGAAGACTCACGACGTGTGATTGTGCAACTGAGTGTAGCTGCTAGCAAGCATTCTGGAGTCACTATCAGTTAGTCACACAGCCAGAGCTACCCTTGGCCTTTGGCTGACTAACCAAGCCAGCGCTAAGAGAGGAAGCTTCTTGTGAATCATATGTAGTTCAGATCAACACATCTAAACGTTTATTCACTTTGCTAGTACTTACTTTACTTTATCCCGGTAAAGGTGAGCAATGATGCTGCTGCTTTTTACACACTCACACTTGGACTGCTAGTACGAGTGTCTCACAATCCAGCCTAACGACAGGTGACCACAAGGTTGGTTTTTTTGGCCATTTTGTCTGCTTCCATTGCAGGGCTCGACATTAAGACTTGTCCGCTTGTCCGGGACAAGTACAATTTATGTTCGGACAAGTGGACTTCTTCTTGCAGTTGTCCGATGGACAAGTCAAAACAAAGAGAAATTAAATGTATTAATATCCGCAAAAAAATCATGACCGATCGGAAACTGGTATGGTGCCTTGTCAATGTAGCTGCCTTGTCAATGAAGATGCCTTGTCAATGTATGCTGCCTTGTCAATGTAGTTGCCTTGTCAATGTACCTGCCTTGTCAATCTATGCTGCCTTGTCAATGTAGTTGCCTTGTCAATGTAGCTGCCTTGTCAATGTAGCTGCCTTGTCAATGTAGTTGCCTTGTCAATGTATGCTGCCTTGACAATGTATGCTGCCTTGTCAATGTATGCTGCCTTGTCAATGTAGCTGCCTTGTCAATGTATGCTGCCTTATCAATGAAGATGCCTTGTCAATGCAGCTGCCTTGTCAATGAAGATGCCTTGTCAATGTCTGCTGCCTTGTCAATGTAGTTGCCTTGTCAATGTAGCTGCCTTGTCAATCTATGCTGCCTTGTCAATGTAGCTGCCTTGTCAATGTAGCTGCCTTGTCAATGTAGTTGCCTTGTCAATGTATGCTGCCTTGACAATGTATGCTGCCTTGTCAATGTATGCTGCCTTGTCAATGTAGCTGCCTTGTCAATGTAGCTGCCTTGTCAATGTAGCTGCCTTGTCAATGTAGCTGCCTTGTCAATGTATGCTGCCATGTCAATGTAGCTGCCTTGTCAATGTATGCTGCCTTGTCAATGTAGCTGCCATGTCAATGTAGCTGGCTTGTCAATGTATGCTGCCTTGTCAATGTATGCTGCCTTGTCAATGTAGCTGCCTTGTCAATGTAGCTGCCTTGTCAATGTATGCTGCCTTGTCAATGTCGCTGCCTTGTCAATATATGCTGCCTTGTCAATGTAGCTGCCTTGTCAATGTATGCTGCCATGTCAAACAATCTATGTCCGCTGAGTAGGGGAGTGCAGAGTATGTTGTCATGCCTAGAGAATCTGGCAAATCATGCCTTTGAATCAAAACATTAATACTGGCATGACCCCTTTACTTTAAACTTTGAAATCGCACGTTCTCTGGTGTGCACGTAGATCCACAGTAATTGTTGGAATTGGAATGTAATGTAATGTATTACTGGCTTGTAGTGTGTTTTAGTAGACAGACACACACACACACACGCACGCACGCATCGTCATATTTGGACACGTAACTAGAGCTCTTGGACAAGTAAAAGATAAGTTCACATGTCCAAAGGACAAGTACCTGAGAAAGCTCAATGTCAAGCCCTGCATTGGGTGGGTGGAGGGCACTGTCTCACTCTCTCTCTCTCTCTGTCTCGCTCGCTCCTGCATGAAGCGTCAACACATGCAACACACCCTCTAAGCTGCTATCATTGAATCAGGAATCATATTTGATCATTCAGATTGGGAATTTTGCTTGCTTACCATGTGCGGGGCCCACTTGCACTTCGTTATCTGATGGTTGTGTAATGGTTGTGTAGTGGTTGTGTTGTGGTTGTGTTTTGATCCAAAAACAACAACCTGATAGTGTATCTGGTTAGCGGATGGTAACGGTTGTGTCGCGGTTGTGTTGTGATCAGGCAACAGTGACCTTGAGTAGCCTGTATGGTCAGCGGATGGTAACGGTTGTGTTGCGGTTGTGTTTTGGTCAGACAACAGCGACCTGATAGCGTGCATGGTGGTGAGTAAGGAGGGCGGTCAGGCCCAGCGGTTCCTGGCGGTGGACGTGTACCAGATGAGCCTGGTGGAGCCAGAGACCAAACGCCTGGGCTGGGGAGTGGTCAAGTTCGCTGGCCTGCTGCAGGTAAGACAGGGGAGGGGAGGGGGGAGGGGAGGGAAGGAGGGAGGGGGGGAGAGGAGGGAGGGAGGGAGAGTGGGAGGGTGGGAGGGTGGGAGGGAGGGAAGGTGTGAGCGAGGGAGGGAGGGAAGGAAGGAGGGAGGGAGTGAAAGAGTGAGTGAGTGAGAATATTTAAATATGTTTGCGTATATATAGGAGGGTCTAAATTGTTAATCGCCGCTTAAATACCATCTTTCAGGACTTTTTCGATGATTTTAGTACAGTTTGTGACATGAAGTATGAAATGAAGAATAACTCCCTCTCTCTCTCTCTCTCCCTCCCCCGCCCTCCCTCCCTCCCCCGCCCCCGCCTCCAGGACATGCAGGTGTCGGGGGTGGAGGACGACAGCAGGGCCCTGAACATCATCATCCACAAGCCCAGCTCCAACCCCCACGCCAAGCCCCTCCCCATCCTGCAGGCCAACTTCATCTTCGCCGACCACATCCGCTGCATCATCGCCAAGCAGAGGCTGGCCAAGGGCCGCATCCAGGCCCGCCGCATGAAGATGCAGCGCATCGCAGGTCAGACGAGGGACCGGGTGGTGGTGGGGCGGGGGGGCATGGTTTATTGGGGGGGGGGGGGTTGTAATGATCACTCAGGATGACTTTATTTAACTACGTACGAGACGAACATCTTCTCTCATCTGAGATCAGCATTAGACAATTACACAATGGCCAAGGACGGTTTAAATACTCATTACATCCAGCACTCGAGTTGAGGGGGGATGGCATCCCCTCTGAAATAAAAACAGTCAAAATCATCCCCCTTCTAAAACTGCCATCCCCCCTTTCCACCCCTTATTTTATCAATGAACGTACTGCTATTTCAACATTTAGTTTTAGCATATTGAGTCAAATACTGTGGGCGAGGGGGCACGCACACATGCAATGACATTTTTACCAAGTCACTGACACTGAAGTCACTGACGCTGTGGGGATGCTGATAAAATCCACCATCCCTCCTGATTTTCTTTTACAACTTGAGTACTGATTACATCACAGTTGTTACATCCTAATAATCAACACATCAGCCAGCCCTGGCACCTCAGCTCACGCAAGGTCACCCAAGGTCTGATTAGGTCTGCTGAATGCCAGCCGAATGCCAGCTAGTCTGCCAGATGCAGAGGCCATCTTCTCTAAGCATGACAGACAATAGCAGAGCAGTGTGACCCCTGTACTACCACATAGATTATAGTCGGAAATACACTCATATCTAACAGTATCTTGTGGTTTAAACCCAGCTACCTTGGTATGTTATGGTTTAAACCCAACTACCTTGGTATGTCATGGTTTAAACCCAATGACCCTGGTATCTTTCACAAACACTTTCACAACGTTCACTTGGCTGCATGTCACTCAGTCTCGCTTGAACTTGTTTTTCCTTAGTGCGATATGTAGAAATCGGATTTATGATTTATTTATTTATTTATCAACTCAAGCATTAGATCATTCATTTGAGTTGGTTAATTCATCTCCATAGGCCTAGAAGGCACGTCAGTGTTTATAGTAATAGAGAACACTTTTGACTGACATTTGGCTTTTCCTGACTAGCCTAGAGGGACAGAACCTAAACAACTGAACGCTGCTGTGAACTGAACTCTTTATGGCTCACGAAGCAGCCCAGCTGATCTGTCCTGACGCACAGACACACGTCCCACACACACACACACACACACACACACACACACACCCACACACTCTCTCTCTCTATCTCTATCTCTATCTCTATCTCTCTCTCTATCTCTCTCTCTATCTCTCCCTCTCCCTCTCCCTCTCCCCCTCTCTCTATCTCTATCTCTATCTCTATCTCTATCGCTCTCTCTCTCAATCAATCAATCAAATGTATTTATATAGCACATTTAAACATGACACTTGTCAACCAAAGTGCTTTACAGTGAAAGTACACCTAAAGTGTAAATAAACAGAAAATAAACAACCAACAGAAACAACAGAGGAACAGAACAACACGTCAAAACAAACAAGGCAAGAGTCAGAGTTAGTCAGGGAACGCTAAAGAATACAAGTGGGTTTTGAGATTAGATTTAAAGGACTCTCTCTCTCTCTCTCTCTCTCTCTCTCTCTCTCTCTCTCTCCCTCTCTCTCTCTCTCTCTCTCTCTCTCTCTCTCTCTCTCTCTCTCTCTCTCTCTGTAGCTCTGTTGGACCTGCCGGTGCAGCCCTCAGCGTCTGAGGTTCTGGGGTTCGGGCAGACGGCGAACGCGACCGCCAGCGGTCAACTCCCGTTCCGCTTCTACGACCAGTCGCGGCGAGCGCCCAACGACCCCACGGCACAGAGATCAGTGTTCGCCTCCGTCGATAAGGTCCCAGGTAACACACCCGCACGCACGCACACACATATCTGATACATTAGACTGTGATGGCGCCTTTGTTGACTTTTACCTCAGCTTTCACTTGTGTGTTTGTTTTATCACTGTGGCTTTTATTCACAACTTGAATAGACGCCAAGCCAAGGCTAGGTGCGTGCACGTGCGTGTGTGCATAGGCAGACACACAATAACATGGAATATCGCAACATAATAGGAGTCTTTGTTTTGGTTCTCATTTCTCCTTTCCCCGACTTGCGTAGCGTCTGAATTCCAGTGAATAAGACACACACACACACACACACACACACACACACACACACAGAGACACACAATGTGAAAACCAGTCTTTTACACAGAGGAACCTAACCACCTCTGTCATGGCCTTTGTGAGTTCAGAAGTCATCAGACATCCCAGAAGTCCATTTAAATCAGGTATGATGATGGAAGAGCCTGTTCTAAGAACCTGAACACTGTTCTAAGAACCTGAACACTGTTCTAAGAACCTGATCACTGTTCTAAGAACCTGATCACTGTCCTAAGAAGACACTTCCTTTTCTGTGAATCTACGTAGGCTGTTCTAAGAACCAACCTAAGCTGTTCTCAGTAAGAGTGTTGAAATGCGTCCATTTCACACTCACACACCAAAGCATCCACATCACACACACACACACACACACACACACACACCAAAGCATCCATGTCACACACACACCCGTTGTTCATGTTGTCCTCCAGCGTGACTGTTGGGTAACCGAGGAATAATCTCATTGGTGGAATGTCTGGATTGTCAGTTATGTAGAGGCCACCGTGAAACCTGAACACACACACACACACACACACACACACACACACACACACGTATAACACTACTTGCTCTGTGAGTGTGTGTGGGTAGTGTTATTTTGTATATTAGCTATGCTGTCTAGCCCCCAGGAATTTCCAACATCATCTCTTCTGTGCGTGTGAGCTGACCACCTCCATGTTGTGTGTGTGTGTGTGTGTCTGTCCAGGCTTCGCGGTGGCCCACTGTGTGTCCCAGCACAGCCCCTCCCCCTTGTCGTCCCCCTCCCCCCCCTCCAGTGGGAGCGGCAGCACGGGACGCTGTGACTCTGTCACCGCCAGCACTGTGTCAGCACAGAGCCCAGGTAACACACACACACACACACACACACACACACACACATACACACACACACAGACACACACACACACACACACACACACACATACAGACACACACACAGACACACACACACACCACCCCAAGGACTATATCAGCCAGAGCCCTACAGGTAACACACACACCACACACACACACACACACACACACACACACACACACACACACACACACACACCACCCCAAGGACTATATCAGCCAGAGCCCTACACGTAACACACACACACACAGACCACCCCAAGGACTATATCAGCCCAGAGCCATACACGTAACACACACACACACACACACACACACACCACCATCATGTTTATAATGTTGGATGCATGTCGCTGTAATGTTATGTAAAGATCATATGTTTTCCACCCTGTGTCGCTGCTCTGTCTCTGTGTGTGTAAGTACTGACCATCCTCTCATAGCCTCTAGTTCTGTGTGTGTGTGTGTGTGTGTGTGTGTGTGTGTGTGTGTGTGTCTGTCTGTGTGTCTATGTGTCTATGTGTCTATGTGTCTATGTGTCTATGTGTCTATGTGTCTATGTGTCTGTGTGTCTGTGTGTCTGTGTGTCTGTGTGTCTGTGTGTCTATGTGTCTATGTGTCTATGTGTCTATGTGTCTGCGTGTCTGCGTGTCTGCGTGTCTGCGTGTGTCTGGCCTAGAAGAGATCAGATCATAGATAGCCAGCTGCCTTGGTTTACTTTTCCAAGTAGTCTTAGTGTTTAATCATCTACTGTGAAGCACATTCTGAGAATATCCTCCCCTCTCCTCTCCTCTCCTCTCCTCTCCTCATCTCTCCCCTCCCCTCCCCTCCCCCCTCCTCACCTCTCCCCCCTCCCCTCCCCTCCCCTCCCCTCCCCTCCTATCCTCTCCTGTCCTCTCCCCTCACCTCTCCCCTCACCTCTCGCCCCTCTCCTCTCCTCTCCTCACCTCTCCTCTCCTCACCCCTCCTCTCCTCTCCTCATCTCTCCCCTCCCCTCCTCTCCTCTACCCTCCCCACCTCCTCTCCCCTCCCCTCCTCTCCTCTCCCCTCCCCCTCTCTCTCCTCTCCCCTCCCTCCCCCCTCCTCTCCTCTCCTCTCCCCTCCCCCCTCCTCTCCTCTCCCCTCCCTCCCCCCTCCTCTCCTCTCCTCTCCTCTCTCCTCCTCTCCTCTACCCTCCCTCCTCCCTCTCCCCTCCTCTCCTCTCCTCCCCCCGCCCCCACCCCCCCTCCAGACGACGGCACGTTCCTGGAGCGCACGCCGCCCTCCTCCTCCTCCTCCGGCGGAGAGGGGGAGGGAGGAGGAGGGGAGCTAACCGGGTCTGTCCCCCCTCCCCCAGGCACCCCCTGCGGCCCCCCCAGCCCACCCGGCCCACCTGGCCCCAGCCTCACGCCCGCCAAGCAGCCCAACATCTCCCTCCTGACGGACGACGGCACGGCCGACTCCCTGAGCGTGGAGTCCCTCACCCTCCTCCCCCCCGCCGACCCCCCCCACCTGCACCCCTGCCACACACACACACACTCCTCCTCCCCCCTCCTCCTTACACACACACACGCCCACGCCCACGCGCACCCCCCCCAGCCCGGCACGCAGGCGGCGGACTCCATCACCGAGGAAGACGAGGAGGGAGAGAAGGAGGAGGAGGGGCTTAAAGAGGAGGAGGAGGAGGAGGAGGAGTCAGCGGCGGGGGAGACGGAGACGGACGCGGCGTCGGGAGAGGAGGAGCAGGCGGGGGCGGCGGCGCCCGCGGAGACGGAGACCACGCCCACCGCCGAGGAGCAGGAGGAGGAGGAGGAGCCGGAGAGAGACACGCCCCTTTCCCCCGGGCGGCGGCGGCGCAGAGGGGGAGGAGCCTGGGCAGGACACGCCCTCTGAGCCGGCCGCAAGGCCGCAGACTCCAGAGGAGGGGGAGGGGCCGAACACACACCAGCCGGACGCAGACGAGGTTGATTAGAATACACACACACACACACACACACACACACACACACACCGATGACCAATGATGTGCGGGCGCAGCAGTGACGGACAGTGCCCTGCTTCCTCCTCCCACACAGAGATTCACCAGCTTGCTGATGTGTTTGTGACTATCTCTCTCACACACACACACACACACACACACACACTTGATCTGCTTGGCTCTGTTTGTTTTGGTGTTGTTGCTGTGTTCCATCAGACCTGCACGTGAAGAGAGATTCTTTCAGCATACAGACATTTGAGGTGAAACGCAAAGCACAGCAGTGTTTATTTTCTCTGTGAGTGTGTGTGAGTGTGTGTGTGAATGTGTGTGAGTGTGCGTGCGCGTGAGTGCGTGTGCGTGTGAGTGTGCGTGTGTGTGACCACCACCACCAATGCTCTTTCAATTCACTTCATCTTAAAGTCAGATACACACACACACACACACACACACACACACACACACACACACAGCCTACAGTGATGAAGCACTGACTATGTTAGACTTGTACACGTTCATGGTGGCATCAATGACATGATCATCACAGCACGGA
>NC_137675.1:78554083-78556583 GCF_963989245.1 Nansenia antarctica
CCGACCCGCCCCTGTACCGGCCGGGGTAACGCCACCTTAATGCCATCCGCTTTGATCCCCCCCCGGTCATATCCTGAAAGGGAACTCGAACAGGAAGTCTTTCAGGACGGGGTTCACCGGCACCCGCTCCAGGGTCCCCCTCTCCCCGCCGCCACACGCCTCCACGATGCGTTTCCGGCAGAGCTCCTGCAGCGTGGGGCTCCGCTTCCTGTACGGAGCGCTCAGGCTCCCCTTGGGAGACGAGACGTAATGTTCCAGGAGGGCAAAGAGGCACGGGAACGAGCGCTCGCTGCCCGCCAGGCTGAACAGCTGACCCTTGCAGAGGATGCGCACGCTGACGGGGCCGGAGGCGGCGCGGTACGACAGCGTGAAGAAGACGTCCTTCTGGCGGCTGTCCCGGACGAGGAAGGCGCCGGGGGCCGCGTCCCGCAGCCTGCAGTGGGCCTCCTCCACCCCCAGGGGGCCCCAGTAGAAACCGCTGCGCTCCAACATGGAGGCCGTACGCGTGATGAGGAGGAAGTCTTTCTCGCTGCGGAACAGAGGGAAGTGGGTGGTGACGGGGCCGGAGGAGGTGGCGGGAGCCGCCGGGGCGCGGACAGGGACGGGGGCATTGCCGGGGACAACCGCCGCCGCCGTTGGTCGCCCCGGGTGGCGTTGGTCCGGGTGGCGTTGCTGCCGGGGAGGCTGGGAGGGCAGGCGGTCCGAGTCGGAGGGGGACGATGAAGAAGAGGATGACGACGATGCTGCTGCTGATGATGATGATGATGATGAAGAACGGGATGTTGCGTCATTGCCTTCCACAGTGCTGTGCGCTACCATCCTACAGGGGAGAGCGGCCCCAACCCTCTCCCATTTCCACACACCATAGGATCGTCCTGAGAGAGAGGGAGAGAGAGAGAGAGAGAGAGAAACTGTTATTATCATAGTGTGATTAACATTAGTCATGTAGCATCATTTCACTGTTATCGACTGAATACATTCCTGTTTCTCTACGTATGACTTTGAATGATCTATGTTCCTGTCGACCTATGACACAACATAAGAGTGAAGTCATACACTAACAAGACCATGTCTTTGTGTTCTTGCTATTACAAGATAAAGCCATAACGGAAAGAGGGTGAGAGAGAAAGAAAGGAGAACATTGATGACATGATGATAATCGCTGTGTTAGAGCGTATCTCTGACCTCTCGCATGGATTCCCCAGACATAAACCGTTATAACACAACATGAATCCTTAGGCAGGGCTACCTCATCACAAGAGTGTGATTCCAAACCCCCTCTGCTACATCTACAGTGTTTCACACCCTGAGGAAGACTATTCAGCCGAAACGTTGTTGAATAAATGTCACAGCACTGACAGAAGAGTGTGCCACTCGCCTTTCCTGTGTGTTGTTTCATTGTGTTTTTTTATACTACAGTGTGCTACACCGAATGTAAGGCCTACACTGCCAACAATAAAGTTCAAATGATGTTTTAATGAGTTAGGTATCCACATTAAATTAAATCAGACCTAGTGGGAGTCTTTTACTTACCGTACAGTGCTTTGGGAACATGTCAAATTAGATTTAGCACAATTGTATTATGAGGACTCCAGGGGAGGCTGGTGGAGGCAGAAATCGAAGGAGGGCTCCTTGTAATGCATGAATGATTTGACAGTCTATAGACAGTCTATCTATCTATCTATCTATCTATCTATCTCTCCTGGAGGAATCAACAACACAATGGCATAACCCTAACTAACTAACTAACTAACTAATTAACTAACTAACTCACTCACTGACTAACTACCGATAAAACAGTCTTAACAATGTTCATTCTTGAATGACACTTCGAGTGCACACAGGCGTAAGGTATCATATAAGTATGATGATATTTGTATATTAGTGTTATGTACAGTATTATGATTTATAGTATAATTTATAGCAGGAGTGTAGTCTGTTCTAGGTTAGTATTAGGCCTAATGTGGATCAGACATATTTAATCTCCTATTACACATTATTAAAGTTTAATCTAATCTAATCTAATCTACACAACAGCATCATCTAATAAAGTTTAAATCATTGAATTAAATTAAATTAAATTAAATTAATCTAAAAGAGAGAGAGAGAAAAAACAAGGGTCTTGATGAACTCAACTCAAAAGAGCTGAGAACAAATAGCGGCAATCTTGTTTTTAATTTAAACAATCCTCAAAAGTGTCATCATTATAGGCCTAATTTATAACAAAACCACAACTTCAAAATATTCGTTGTTTCTCCTTAAATAACCTGTTCAACTATCACTGTTTGAAATCTCTTGACAAAGTCAACTTTAATGATATGTATTACTCTCACCAGTGCAGAGACTTTACTCCTCTCCACGTTCACTGCCCGGGCCACGGACGGAACAACCTAACGGTCTGATCTACAGTCAATGGGACCGTTCCCGGTTATGTTTTGATTGACGTAACTAATTAATTAATACACGAAATTGTTGGATGAATAAATTCATATTTAACAGC